>NC_056726.1:1463417598-1463620098 GCF_019279795.1 Protopterus annectens
GCCCTGTAGCTCACAGGGCTTCATCGAAGTAACAGTTAAAATTCAAATGCAGGCTTAAACTTCTTAACTCAATCACATGATCAAATTCAGTAGGGAAATAAATGAATACTTTTAAAATAAAATTGCATTACATCAACATAAAAGTAGTGTTTTCAGTAAAAACTGCATTTAAATACAACTATTAGAAGTAGTCCTGCGTTGATACACATGTATCAAATTCTCAAAGTGCTTGTGCTAGTAAAAATGAATAGATTTGTTAACTTAGTTAAAAATGCTGTTTTTAAAAATGTTGAAGTATTAACACAGCTTACACTACTTGGTACCAAAGTTACTCTGGCAAGGATCCAGTCGGATTTTCCCGGTCACCAAATGTAAAATATTTTTTTCTCCCCTCCAGTCTTGAGTTGATGTGGTCTTTCAAAAGTGTCCTTTGACAGGCCACCCGAGTGCATTTGGTTTGTTTTTTTGTTTGTGTTCCAGTATCTGTTAAAGGTCATTGTCCTGCAGTATTGGTCTTTATGTGCTAATTGTTTAGGTGCAGACATCACTCTTACCTAGTACATTTGTGGTTTTTAAAGTAGGCAGCCCCTCTTAAGTTGGGAGCAATGGTGCTGCTGTGGAACCTAGCCTCAGATAATATGGGTATTTCCACAGTCAATGAAGTTGGGGGGGGGATGCATTTTCTTTGGTTTCTAGCATTGGGCAGCAATTTTTTTGTTTTCCCCAATTCAGGTTTGGGTTTGGTGGCTGGGTAGGTTGAATAGACTTCAAAAGGTACTGTTTGGGTTGGGGTGGGCAGGGCAGTGAACAAATATCTTTTGCAGTGCATAGAAGTTCTAGGAGGATATTACAGGAATGGACTGCAGCTATCAAGGCCCTTATGGTGTGCTGCATCTTGGTGTTAAAGTCCACTGGGGTGAAGTTCATTGTCAGGCTGCCCTCCCATGGCAACAACTGGAAAATCTATGCTTTGTGCTGCAGGTTGGTGATAAAAGCCATGCTGCATAATGGCTGTTGCACATATGTACCTTGGAAGAACCAGGCATGTGCCTGGCTCATGGTAACTTTCTGTAGACCAGCTTTTTCCTATAGGTGTTAGCATTGCAGAGGACGTCTGCCCCGCCCCCCCCCCCCCCCCACACACACACACCATAAGGTTTGCTGGGCATATGGGCCACACCCCTCCTTTTAGCTGTTAGCATTGCAGAGGACAGCTGCCCCCCACAAACCATAAGGTTTGCTGGGCATATGGGCCACACACCTCCTTTTAGCTGCTTAAGAGCCTGAGCAATCAATTTGTCTGGGTGGTCAAGGTTTCATCCCTTGGGCCTGGATTTGGACAGTATTAACAGCTGCTTCTCTACAGTGTAATCTTGTGACTCTAGCAGCTTTTGCTGCTGCATTGTCTGTACTTGTGGCTGGATCAAGATTTAATCAGTAGGTACAACCATCTCCGTAGAAGCTAGCTGGGGCAAAACCCCACAGCTAGGTTTGTGGGGTCATGGGGTTCATTTCGTGCTTCCCAGGAGGGAGGAAGCCTACCTGTAGAAGGGACAGCAGTAATCCTGAGTGTGCACCCGATTTTGTTCCACTCCAGAAGCGAGTTTGGGCTCTTTCCTTTATCTTGTCTGTCACCCTTGACAACTGCACAGCATAATCGCCCCCCCCCACACCCGCATACACAATCCTCCCTTCAGTACCCTTGCACAGTATTCAGCTGTACAAAGAGTGCATCAGGGAAGTGTCCAGCTAAGACGTTTATCTCTAGCAAGGGTCAGGGTATTTATTCCACCTAACCTGGTCTGAAACACTAAAGGCGGAGGCGTGTCCATATTCTTTAAGGATATCCACACCTCCAGGCTAGTTGCTCAGCAGAATGCAACAGAGATTATCCAAGTGCAACCAACTCTGGGCAAGACCACAATCCAAATTCTAGCTTGCTACAGATCCCCCACCATGCCCCAGGATTCCCACTATTTCCTGATACACTGGAAAATATTAGGGTACAACCTAACACCATAAGAATGGGAGATTTTTACATTACCCCACCATTAACTGGGAAAACTACTCGTGCACAAACTTGTGCTCAACGTTTTCTGGAATTCATAAATTCCAATGCCTTGTATCAACTTGTCCACATCCTCACTAAGGGCAGCAATGTCTTGGACCTGGTTATTACCAACCAGGGCAACCGGTGCTCCACACCAGCGGTCAATTCCTTGTTGGTCAGATCCGACCACAAGCTCATCACCCTAGACATCCATATCCCTCCCCCATTAGGGAAACACAGTAAAATTTCTCCAAAGCCAACTTCACGCTTCTTAAGGCAGAAGTGGCAAACTTCACGACACCCATGCTGACGGACAATAGAGGTATGACTGCTGAATCCTACACAAATGCACTTTATAAGCACTTGCACAAGTGCATGGATCGTGCAATCCCTAACAGAACCAAGATGCTATTCTCAAAAAAAAAAAGGAAGGCCAATCTGGTGGCCCCCTGCCATAAACTCTGCAACAGAAGAAAACTGTTGCAAAAAGAGTAAAATCCCATGATTGGAGAAACTCCCTGGTCAGCCTCCGTAATAAGCTGAGATCCCTCAAAATCCTCCAAAGCTAGTTATGAAAACAAAATCACCACCAACTCCAAGACTACCACAAAGTGTTCTATAGCTATGTCAAGAATCTCTATGGCAACACTCAGATCTGCTCGGAGTTGCAGCATAATGGCACTAAATATACAGAACCAACTAATATTTCCAACATCCTGGCAGATGGGTTCAGTGCCAACTTTACCCCGCTGTCATCCCCTAAAGGGCCCATCTCTATACCAGAAGAATGCAGAGTTCCTGTAATTGCAGCTGCACAGGTAAAAAAAAAAACGCACTATCCAAAGCCAAGAACACTGCATCCATGGGACCTGACAACATCCCAGGCTATGTTCTACATGAACTACAGAACGAACTGGCACCCCACCCAAGTACCATGTTCAATCATAGCCTCGCCTCAGGCTGTGCCCACTGAATGGCGCACAGTGACCCTTATCCCACTCCACAAGGGGGGAGCCACCACAGACCCCAGAAACTACCGCCCCATTAGCCTAACTAGCCTGGTCTGCAAGGCTATGGAACATATCATCATGGAAATTATAAACCATGACATTGCTAATCTCCAAACTCAGGACCCCACCCAGTTCGGGTTTGTAAAAGGCAGATCATGTCTCCTAAACCTGATAGACTTCTTGGAAGCAGTCACCAAAGCTATAGATGAGGGTAAGGTGGTTCACACAGCCTATCTAGATCTCGCCAAGGCTTTCAACAACATCCCCCACTCAGGAATTATAAACTCACTAAACTAGGTATAAATCCCCATGTCACAAGATGGGTTGCCAACTGGCTCACTGACTGAACCAACTTCAGACCAGTGACAATTTGAGTACCACAGGGTTCAGTCCTGGGTCCTCTCCTGTTAGCCTGTACTTCAGAGAAGTAGATGCCAAACACAGAAGGTCTTAGGCTAAGTTCGCAGATGACTGCAAACTAGGAGACCTAATCAAAACTCCAAAAGTTATGGACATCCTACAAAAAGGCCTCGCCGAGACAGATGCCTGGTGTCAAAGCCATGGCCTCAAGCACAATGCCAAAAAGTGCACTGTCATCCCTTTTGGTAAAAACTCTGTACCCATGAACTACCACATAGGTGGTAGTTTACTTAACACCAAAAGTGTGAGACCTTGGGACACAGGTGGACAGTAGTCTCTCCTTTGATCACATCGCCACAGCAGTCAGGAAATCCTAAGTGGCACACCTAATCCCAAAAGGTTTCTCAACCAGGAAAAAGAGGTCATTGTTCCCCTCTACTAGTCACTCATTAGACCCATTATATAGTACAATGCCTCTTTTGGTTTGTACCTCACAAGACCTCTACAACAGTTGGAAAGGCCACAAATACCTCTGAGGATTACCGGCCTCAAACAGATGCCCCTACGCAGACTGTCTCAAATAACTGCGGCTTTACTCAGCCGCATATCGCCTACTCAGAGGTGATCTCTGCCTAACTCACAAAGCTATGTCAAACCCAGAGCTTTTAGACATGCTCCACTTGAAGAAATCCCAATCCCTACGAGCTACACACTCTAGGGACCCAAACCTTTTCACCACAATAAACAGAACATGCTGGAGGGACAGATTCCTGTCCCATAGATTTCCCATACTCTGGAGCAAACTACCTATCTATATCAAACAAAGCTCCTCATTGGCACTCTTCAAGAAAAATCTTGATTGGATGGGAGATGGGAAATTCACCCCGGGGATCACTTCTGTGGCTCTGCTCGACCAGTGGCACAGGAAAATAATTTTCCTGGGTGGCTTAAAAGCCAGGGTACCTTTTGGCAAGGCTTAAATAGGCCCTAGTACCAACCTATGATTTTGGGTGCTTATTAAAACTGTGCATAGGATCAGAGGTTCATAGGTGTGTACCTCACTAATGGCCTTGGAGCCCTTTCAAAGGGGATCCACTATCTGTCTACCTGGGACGACATGATCGACAGACCACGATGCTTTGCCAGAGATGGTCTGCACCTGTCGCCCCTGGGATTCAGGTTACTGGCCAAGGCTCTTGCCACCCCTATAGTGACTTTTTAGGCAAAGTTCAAAGGACAAAACCACCACCGTAACTGGTATAAGCATGCAAAATCTAAAGGTAATGCTACTCTATGCTAGAAGTCTAAACCTCAAAATGCACTCTCGAGGCACTCCTAAAAATGGAGAACATAGATATCTGTGCAGTAACTGAGACCTGGTTCAAGGCTCCAGAGAGCACCCCTACAATACCAGGCTACAACTTTTACCACACTTTTCGGCCACCAAACCAGTACCAAAACACTAAAGGTGGAGGGGTGTCAATATTCACACCACCAGGCTAGTTGCCCAACACAGTGTGTCTGAAATTCTCCAGGTGCAACTAACACTAAGTAAGACTGCAATCCAAATTGTAGCTTGTTACAGATCCCCCAACATGTACCATAAGATTCTCACTACACCTTTCTAAACATACTGGAAAATATTAAGATAGAACCAAACATCCTAATACTGGGTGATTTTAACTACCCTGCCATTAACTGGGAAAACTACTCGTGTACCAACACCTTTGCCCAACGGTTCTTGGAATTCATAAATTCTAACTCCCTGGATCAACTAATCCATAGTCCCACCAGGGGCTCCAATATCCTAGAACTGGTTATTACCAACATGGGAAATCTATGCTCCACACCTATGGTCACCCCCTCGTTTGTCAGGTCTGACCATAAGCTAATCACCCTTAACATCCACATTCCACCCCCACCCGCCAGTAAGGAAACCTCCATAAAAACTTCTCCAAAGCCAACTTCATTCTACTCAAGTCAGAAGTGACAAACTTCACGACACCCATGCAGATGGGAACTGAAAGTTCAACTGTTGAACCCTACACTAAGGCACTGCATATGAGCACATCCACTCGTGCATGAATTGTGCCATCCCAAATAGAACCAAGATGCTCTCATCCAAAAAAGGAAGCCAATCTGGTGGTCCCCTGCCATAAACAAACTTTACAACAAAAGGAAGAAACTGTTGCAGAAAAGAGGAAAATCCCAGGATGCAAAACTCCCTTACCAGCCTCAGTGAGAAACTGAGATCCCTCTCAAAATCCTCCAAAGCTAGTTACGAAAATAAAATTGCCAAAGATTCCAAAGACAACCGCAAGGCATTCTATAACGGACAAGAATCTAAATGGCAATGCTCAGATCTGCTCTGAGCTAAGAGAGTGGCATTAAATATACTGATCCCAAGGATATTGCCAATATCCTGGAAGATCTATTGCCAACTTCGCCCCCTAAATGACCCATCTCAATATTGGAAGTTTGCCGAATTCCAGTAATAATGGCCATGCAGACAAAAAATGCGCACTCAAAAGCTAAGAATACAGCATCCATGGGACCAGATGACATCCTGGGCTGTGTACTACATGAACTACAATATGAACTGGCACCTTACCCAAGTGTCATGTTTAATCATAGCCTCACCTCAGGTTTTGTGCCCACTGATTGGCACCGAGCTACAGTTATCCCACTCGACAAGGGGGGATCCACCTTGGATCCCAAAAACTACCGTCTCCTCAGTCTGACTAGCCTTATCTGCAAGGCCATGGAGCATATTATCATAGAACTTATAAACAAAGACATTGGCAACCTTCAGACACTGGACCCCATCCAGTTTGGGTTCATGAAGGGCTGAACCTGATTGATTGGAATCAGTCTCCAGAGCCATGGACAAGGGTAAGGTGGTCCACATAGCCTATCTAGACCTTGCCAAGGCCTTTGACACCACCCCCCACTCTGGAATTGTAGATAAACTTACTAAGCTGGACATTAATCCCGAAGTCACCCAGTGGGTTGCTAACTGGCTTACTGATGGAACCCGCACTGTAGAAGTAGCCAACTCCAAGTCCAGCTCCAGACAAGTGGAGTACCTCAGGGTTCAGTCCTGGGACCGCTCTTGTTCAGAATCTACTTCTGAAGTACAGGCCAACAATAAGGGACTCTGGCTAACAAAGTTCGCAGATGACTGCAAACTGGGAGCCATTATTGAATCCCCAAATGATGCGGATACTCTACAAAAGGGCCTTACAGAAACAGATGCTTGGTGCCAGAGCCCATGGGCTCAAGCTCTATGCAAAGAAATGTGTAGTTATCCCCTTTGGGGAAAAAAACATGTACCCGTGAATTACCATATAGGTGGCAGTACACTAAACACCGAAAGTGTGATAAGAGACTTTGGGACACATGTGGACAGTGGTCTCGCCTTAGATCACCACATCGCCAAAGCAGTCAGGAAATCCTGTGTGGCACACCTAATCATGAAGGGATTTTCATCCAGAAAAAAGGTTGTCATTGTCCCACTGTAGTCATCCCTCATTAGACCCATTATAGAATACAGCGCCCCGTTTGGTATGTACACCTCAAGACATCTGCAACAATTTGGAAAGGCTGCAGAAATACCTCACTAAAAGAATCTCTGGCGTAAAGCAGATGCCCTACGCTGACCACCTTAAATCTCCAGGTATACGGTCACATATCGTCTACTCAGAGGCGATCTTTGCTTAACATAAAAGGCCATGTCAAACCCAGAGCTGTTGGACATGGTACACTTAAAGAAATCCCAATCCCTCAGAGCTACACGCTCCAGGGATCTAAACCTTATCACAATAAACAAAACCTGCTGGAGGGGTAGGTTCCTGACCCAGAGACTCCCCAGACTCTGGAATAGATTGCCCATACATGTCAAGCAGAGTGCCTCTTTGGCCCTCTTCAAAAGGAACCTTGACGTTGGATGGGAGAAAGGAAATTCACCCCAGGATCACGTCAGTTGCCCTGCTAGACAGGGGTCCAGGGAAGTAAATACTGTGGGAAGAAATAGCCAGGGAATTATGGCTAGGCTTATATCAGCCCTAGGGCTGATAGCCTAGTACTAACCTATGAACCTAAGCCTAGGTCATAGGATTAACCTGGCATTATGCCAGCTGACCTTTTAGTTCCCAGTGCCTCTGTTTAGTAGAGCCACTGGAGTGATCCCCGGGGTGAATTTTCTATTTCCCATCCACTCGTCAAGAGTTCTCTTGAAGGGCCAGTGAAGTGCTCCTGACATGTATGGGAAATCTATTCCATAGGATGGGCAGTCTCTCTGGGTTATGAACCTGTCCCTCCAGCATGATCTTTGTGTTTCACTGTTGCAGTCATTACATTTGAGTAATCTGCTGGCAGGTTGCCCTCAGTCGGCCTGAATATCAAAGTCTTGGGTCCTGTGTCGGCTGCGGTCTCCTCTTCCATGACGTCAGGGGTATAAAACGGGCAACCAATGCTGTTTTCTTTAGTCTTTCTTGCTGTGTGGTGCCCGAAGCAGTTCGTAAGTGCCAGTTGGCAGACTCCTGAAATTTTCGAATTTGAGTTTCAGAACCGAAATCTTCAATTAAAGCCAAGTACCCTGTTGGGGAAACTTTTTCTTGCTCCGTACCGATGTCCGCAAAAGTTTAATTGCATTACTTGTGGGAAGCAAATACCTCAAGGATTTTCATTTGTACTGTATTCCTTGCCTAGGCCCAAATCATAATGTTCCTTTCTGTCTGTTATGTTAGATTTAACCAACGCACTATTAAGCCTTTGTACATCTTGCTTCAGAATATTTTGGAAACAGATTTTAAATACCCTGAAATGTCTGATAGCAATCAGACTACCGGAGTTCACAAAAAAACGCAAAGAAAAGGACAGACCGTCTAGGACCAAAACCGAAGCTTCCCCTAAGTTAGTCGCCGGTACTCAGGTGCTTTCACAGCCCCTGATGCCTGCTACTTTCGAGTCGCAGGCCTCTACCGAGACCCATGTGGAGTCTGGCACGCTGCGGCGTTCTCAAAGTATTGTACCCGTGGAGGTCTCTTCCCTCGGATGGGTCCGGAGCCGCTGAGCAGGCACCGGCTTCTGGGGGAGTCTTCAGGCCTCAGCATTTCTATAGAAAACCGATGCCCGCTTCAAAAACTGACAAAAGCAACTTCTAAGGCTAAAAAACTGACGCATGAGCCATGTGCTCAGGCCTCTATGCCCAAAAAGCAGATTATCAAAATGGCTGAAGACCTAATTTGATCAGGGGTTCCCAACACCCCCCGATAAGAGGCCTAGGCAAGACGCTTATGAATTTTCAGATCAGGTTTCTATTTCTTCTGATCAGGAATTTTCTATACCACCCTGTAAGGATTCAGATGCAGAGGACTCCATCCCATCTGCATCTCCTCCTGAAGATTATTCCTTTGGAGAAACCTTGCATACTTTGGGGGAACATTTTCATTGGGAGAGTCAAGATTTCTCAGAATCGGAGGCTTAGGGATTTCCTTCTCCCTCAGCATAGGCCTTTAGCCATACCTCCTGTATTGGACATTGTTGATGCGTGTTCGGAATCGAGCAGGATTCCAGATTCCTTACCTCAGACTCCTAGCAAGCCAGACAGATATTTACAGGGTTCCTAACTCTCTCAAATTTTTATTCAAAAATCCTGCTGCTGACCCTGAAACTCTCACAGGGTCCCAAAGGTCTCTACAGCTAATGATCCTTCCCCCTCTGATAGAGATTCCAGGGCGCTGGATAGATGTGGAAAGAGGGTTTATACGTCTGCAACCTCTGCAATTAGGGCCTTAAACTGCTAGTTCCATATGCTTAAATATCAACAGCATGTTATGGGATTATTGAAACCGGAAATGATTATTTCTGAATGTGTGGAAAATAAAGAATTACAGGAATCCTTGCATGCAGCAGAACAAGTTGGAAAGCATACTTTGTAATGTGGTTTTGATTCATTGGAGGCCTCCTGCAGGGCCGCAGTTACTGGATCTGTGATTAGAAGGCATGCCTGGTAAAGGAGCAAAATTTGCCTTATGTTAATGCAAAATTGTTGGATGCACCTTTACAGCATGATACTCTAGTAATAATAAGGCAGAAAAGGTTTTAAAGAAAATGGACGACAAAGCTAAGTCTATGCAAACTGTAAAACTTTTACAAGTGCAGCCACCATGAATCAGTAGACACTGGCCTACAAAAAATTAGTCCTTTCCTGTGTCCGAAAGAGCTTCATGGTGCAAATCCAGGTGCTCAAAGGGCTCTAGATACCAATTATAGGACTCTTACAGGTCAAAGCAATGGGGTCCTTCTACCTCCAAATCTGGAGGAAATAAAGCGCAACCCTACAGTAAACAATCTCTAACTTCCCTCTGCCATCACCAAGCACTTATCTTTTGGCAGCCCCTTGGGGGGAAAACTAGCACTTTATGCTCAAAGTTGGCAGTTAATAACCCAGGACAAGTGGGTATTAAACATAGTATCCCAGGGATACAGATTTCATTTCCATACTCTGCCAATTCCAAACAGTTGGCCAGATCTGCCACAAAATCAATGGGCAGAGGCACAGAAACAAGTTACGTCCCTCATGGATATGGGGGCTATTCAGCCAGAACAGTAAAAGGATAAGGGATTTACTCAAGACTGTTGCTACCCAGGAAAGACCATGCCTGGCGCCCAATACTGGATTTATCAATTTTGAACACATTCTTGGACATACCAAAATTCAGAATGTTAACTTTGTAGCAGCTTCTGCCCATGCTGGGCAAGAACGCTTGGCTAGTGACTCTAGACTTAGAGGCATACTTGCATATTCCAATAAGGGAATCGTGCCGAAGGTACCGCCGCTTCAAGGCTGGCTTTATGAATTACCAATTCTTTGCACTGCCCTTTGTAAAAACCATGGGCGCAGTAGGTAAGCCAAAGTGCTTGGCACCAGTAATTGCGTTTTGCAGACAAAAGTATACAAATCTATCTTTACTTGGACGACTGTCTCATACAAGCAGAAAACAAGGACATTCTTCAATATCTGGCATTTGTGAAAAGGCTTCTGACATGCCTAGGGTACACAGTAAATGAAATCACAACTGGTACACTCTCTCAAAAGATAACATTCCTGAGTGTGAGTCCCATCTGGGGCAAGAAAAACTGAAGACAATGGACAGGCTGGGGGCAACCTGCCAGCAGATTACCCAAATGTAATGACTGCAACAGTGAATAGACTCGTAACATCTACATTTATGGTAAGTGTACACAACTGTACTTTCTGTTTGTGGTAATGAGGTTGAGTTCTCCAGTGAGTGTGGTAATGAGGTTGAGTTCTCCAGTGAGTGTGGGGCGGAGTAATTAGGATTTCTTTATATTTAGCATTTCTAACCGAGCTGGGTCCGACATGGATTTGAAGTCAAGCAGAGATCTCCTGTAAGTAGGAGATATGAGACTGAGAATAGTTGGAGGTCTTTAGGTTGTCCGTATAGGACAAGTTTTTAAGGCCATAATTCTCTTTGAGGTACTTTTATGGAGTCTCCAGTTGCAGGTGATTAGTGAGGTACATGCCAAATGGGGCATTGCACTCTAGTTTGCTTAATGAGGTAAGAGTAGAGGGAGACAATGCATTTCTTCCTGGATGCAAAACCCTTGGTAATGAGATGTGCCACATAGGACTTTCTGACCACAGTGACAGTGTGGTGGTCAAGAGGTTGCTGTCGACCTGTGTTCCCAGATCTCTTAGCACCTTCTGTGTTCAGGTGACTACCATTGATGTGGTAATTCATGGGAACTGGGTTTTTCCCAAAGGGGATGAGACACTTTTTTGGTATTGAGCTTAAGGCCATGGTTCTGACACCAGTCAGTCTCAGTGAAGCGTTTCTGTAAGATGTCAACATCACTTGGAGTTAATAATGGGTCCGAACTTTCAGTTTGTGTACTTTGTCAGCCAGAGTCCCTTTGTTTTAATGGACTTCAGAGAAGTAGATACCAAGCAGTAGAGGACCTAGTACTGAAGCCTGTGGGACTCCACTCGTGACTGGTCGGCAGTCTGACTTGGAGTCTGCTACTTTCACACTGTGGATTCCATCTGTGAGCCAGTTTGCAACCCACCTAGTGATACAGGGGTTGATGCCTAGCTTAGAGTTTTTCTATGATTTCTGAGTGGTGAATGGTATCAAAGGCCTTGGCGAGATCAAGGTGGGCTATATGAGCCACCTTGCCTTTATCCACAGCTCTGTTGAGGGACGCAAACATTGAGCAGACATGATCTGCTCTTCACAAAACCAAACTCTGTGGGCTCCAGAGTTGGGAGATTTCCTATATCCTTGTTTTAGGTCCACGATGATGCATTCCATAGCTTTGCATGTCAGACTGAGGCGATAGTTCCCAGGGTTTGTAGTCCCTCCTTTGTGGAGTGGAATGACGCAGTGTGCCATTCAGTCTGGACCAAGCCTGAGGTGAGGCTGATTCAACAGGGCACAAAAGTGAAGTGCCAGTTTACTTTGTAGTTCATGTAGAATGCAGCCAGGGATATTGCCAGGTCCCATAGAAGCTGTATTCTTGGCCTTGGACAGTGCGATTTTTAACCTGTGCGACAGTAATACCGGGTGCCTGGCAATCTGCTAGTATTGTGATTGGCCCTTTTGGGGGGGGGGGGGGAGCAGTGAAGTTGACACAATCTGTGAGCCTGTATATTGGCAATGTTGGCTTGGTATAGTGGGTACCATTGTACAGTAACTCAGAGCAAATCTGGGTATTGCTGTGGAGATTCTTTGCGTAACTATAGAAGGCCTTTTTGTCTCTCTACTATATGCTGCAATTCTGTTCTCCTAGCTAGCTTTAGAGGCTGTGATGAGGGATCTCGACTTTTTGTTGAGGCTGATAAGGGAGTTTTTCCTGTGTTGGGACTTCCTCCTGCTGTTGTAGAGTTTGTTTATGGCTGGGGATCACCAGACTGGCTTATTCTTTTGCAGGAGAGCATGTTGGTTCTATTGGGTAACGAGAGATCCATGCATTTGTATGTTTGTACAGTGCATTGATGCATGATTCACCGGTCATGCAACTATTCTCCATTTGCATGGGTGCCGTTAAGTTAGCAACCTCTTTTTTAGGAGCCCAAAGTTCGTTTGGAGAAGTTTTTCATGGTGGTTACATTTGTGGGGTGGGGTGTGTGTGAGGGATGTGGAATTCCAAGGTGATTAGTTTGTGGTGTGATCTAACCAGGGAGGTGTTGACTATTGGTGTAGAGCAACAGTTGCCCATGTTAGTAATGACCAGGTCAATGATGCTCCCTGTAGTGGGAGTAAGAATGAGCTGGTCCAGGGTATTGGAATTGATGAATTCCAGGAAACTGGTACGAGAGTCGTTTTCCCAGTTAATGGCGGGGTAGTTGAAGTCCTAGTGTTAGGTTGGACCCTAATATTCTTCAGGGTGCTTAGGAACATGGAGCGAGTCTTGCGGGACCTATAGCAGGGTCAACCTGAATCGCTGTCTTACCCAATGTTGGTTGCACCTGAAGTATCTCTGATGCGTTATGTTGGATTACCAGTCTGAAAGTGTGTGCATCCTTTATGAATATGAAAACTCCACTGCCTTTGGAGCTTTGGTCCAAGTTCTAGGGCTGGAAGGTGTGGAATGAGTTGTAGCCTGGTAGTACAGGTGTACTTTCTGTTTCTTTGAACCAGGTCTCTGTTACAGCACAAATGTCAATGTTCTCCATTTTAAGGAGTGCTTTGCGTGAGTGCATTTTGAGATTGGCTTCTAGTGTTGAGCAGCATGACCCTCAGATTGAATTAGTTTGTAGCTTTTACAATGGTAATTTGGTCTTTGGAACACCGCCTAAAAAAGGCACTGTAGGGGTGGCAAGAGACTGTTAGTAGCTGGACGCCCACAGGTGACGGATGCAGGCTATTTCTGGCAAAGCATCGAGGTCGGTCAATCATGTCATCCCAGACAGATACTGGATCCCCTTAGAATGACACCAGAAACTTAGCAATTTGTGGAAGTACATTTTCTGCTTGTACTGTGGTATCATTTTTGGTGATGGTAGGATGCTTATCAGGGCTAGGCTCATACCGGCCTGGGCTACATAATCTGAGGGGTCCATATCTGTCTCACTGTAGTCCAGGGAGGTACAGCTCTGGTCATTCACACCCACCTGTACAGTGACCGTCATATTTATACCTGTTGAGGGATCAGAGTGCATGCGTTACGTGGCAGGTTCTGGCACCTGACGGGCAGCTGACTGTTACTTTCTCCTTATTCAACCTAGTGAGTAGGACATCTGTGTGCCTCACTATTGAGTCGCCTATAACTAGTGTGTTGGGCATGCTGTTTTTTCCTTAGGGGCTTTGGTTGAGTGGCACACTGTTTAGTAGAGTTTGTTTTGTGATTAGTGTTGTGGTCTACTGCATTTCTGCCTTGGAGGTCTCTGCTGTTTGTGTAGATTTTTGAGAGCCCCCGCGAAGGTGGGTTTGTGGTTTGTGAAGGCAGTGCTGGTGTGTGTTTTGCAGGGCTGTGTGTTCCATATGGTGTGGTGCAAGTGTTTACCTTCTGCTCTTGACCAGCTGTTCCGGTCTTGGCTGGAGAGTGTGGCTTCCAGTTTGGATATACAAGTGCATCTCTCGCAAGTCCTGAGTGTTGGGAGGCAAGAGGAGGGGGGTGTCTGTATACATGACTGTTGCTACATTGCCTCAGGATGCCCAAGTTCCCCAGGTTAATAGAAGGCACAAGGAACTGACCTTTAGACATGCTTGGAGGAGTGGGGATTAGTAAGTACTCGAGCTATTTCCTTGTAGAACATTTAGTGCTGGTAGCACTTGTGTGCTACAATAATTGCTACAAGAATTTTGTGTGCTACAATAATTGCTACAAGAAGTCTGTAAAGTGGTAGACTAAAACTAGCAAGTACAGGAGAGGAAACTAGCAGATCTAAGGGAAAATTGAAGAGCAGACTTTGGCACCACTCAGCTTACAGACTGTGCTGGATACAGCAAATCTGTATCTGGACTAGACTAGCAACAGGAAATGAGCTTGGACTATTTTTTTATTACAGAAAAGCAGCTAAAACAGCACTAAAAATGCAAGTGAAGTGCAAGCTAACACGTGTGTGTATCAATATTAAAGCAAATATTTTAAATACAATTTATTCAAACTGTATTTTGAACTGATTTTAGTTTTATTCAATTCTGAAGTTTGTGCCAAAAATATACTTAATCGGCTGAGAAGCGCACTCAGAACACAAGGAGAGTCTAGCAAAGTTTTAGTGAAGTAGAAAGCAAAGCCAAGTATTACTACTAGCTACAGTATTTTAGGCAGAAAACACTGCAAAATTGTTTATCACTGCAGGAAAACAGCAGTGAGCCACTAAATGAAAGTTTTAAACAGATAAAGGAGCAAGGAGACTCCTAGAGAATCCTTTTAACTGCAGTGATGCACTCCTTGGCAGGAAATCGGAACAAACGGATGTTTAAGAAATGGAGAAAATTTCCAGTTAATACCTTGCACACAATGAAACTAGCTGCCAAAAACACAAACTCAACAAACAAAACCAGGTCTGGATAACAGCAGGCCTCTATCCAGACTATACTGCCTGACTAGAACACAACCCTCTCAAAAAAATGCACAGAGCACTCTCAAAACAAAATACAACTCTTGGTATGAAAAAGTTTACAGCTGAGTAAAAATGCAGTTACAGTAATGAAACCATATCTATCTATGAAAAATAGTTAACAGTAACTGTACAAAATTGCAGTGAAACAGTAAAAAAAAAAAAAAAAAAGCTTCAACTGCAAAATGTAGAAATTAGCATTAGCTGTGTAGCACAATTTATAAGTGTTGGTGAAATTCAATGAAATAAATGTAAGAAATTACTTCTGCTGTTGGAGTCCCAAGAATACAAGAAGTTGGAAGAGTTGAAAATTAATAAAGATGTTAGGGTAATGAAACCCGATAAGGGCGGGAGTATAGTTGTGATGGATGTAATTTTATACGGAGGAAAGATGAATGAAATATTAAGAAACTAAGTTAATTTCATTTATTGAAACTTCTCTATTTACCACAGCCTATCAAAGAATAGACAATATTCTAGAAGATATGTTAAATGAAAACCTCCTTAGTATGAAAACCTTCTCCTTTTTGAAAATAGAGAAGCCCAAAATACCAGTAATCTTTGGTATACCAAAAATCCACAAAAACCCTTTGGACCCCCCGCTGAGACCCATTGTCTCAGCGGGGGGGATCCAAAACTAATTCATTAGCAAAATATGTGGATCAAAAGGCTAAACACATATGGCTACAAAAAGGAGCTATTTTAAAAGACTCGTGGGATTTGAGAGGCTTGAATAGCAGTTTTTACAATGAAGAGTTAATTTTTGTGACCATAGACATTATCGACCTATTTGGGTCTATACCTTATGAGGCTGGTACAAAGATGTTTGAAGATGAGATTTTTGGGGACAGTAGGTTGACTCTTGTAGTGTGCACAGGTTTAATGGACCTGGTGTTAAAAAATAATTTAACCTTTAATGGGGAATTTTTCCGACAGCTACAAGGAGTAGCAATGGGAGCAGCCTGTGCACCTACCTTTGCCAACCTAGTACTTGCAAATTGGGAGGAGAAGTATGTTTTGAAGTCTTCCTATGTTAAGTATTGGACCTTATATATGAGATTTCTTGATGACATCATAATATTTTGGATTGGGGGCATTGACGAATTGGAGGAATTTATTAAATATATTGGAGGGACTACAGATTTTTTAAAATTTACCTATAATTATTCCAAAACAAATATTCAATACTTGGATGTGGAAATTACAAAAAGTAATAAAACTTTTGAAACATGTGTTTTTAGAAAACCCACGTATGTGAATTCCTTTTTGCATTATAAAAGTGCCCACCCTTTTTGTAAAAAAAACATAGTAAAAGGGCAATTCGTAAGGGGGTCTAGGATGACAAATAATGAAAGAAAATTTAAGGCAGAATGTGACTTGTTGGAAAGAATGTTCCTTGAAAGAGAATATCCATTAGAATTTATTAAAAATGTTAGAACTGAAGTGGAAGAAGGAAGAAATGGGAGGTTTGAACCAATTTTTGGTATGATTAGTGAACAGAACAGGAAAGAGGAGGTTAAAGAAGGAAATTTCCAACAATCTCTGATTTTGGAATACAATTTATTGAATAAAAACATAAAATTTGCATTCCAAAGAGAATGGGAGAGATTTAGGGCCCTCACGGATTTGGATGGGTTACCACAGAAGTCACCCAGAGTGGTATTCAAAAATACAACAAGTATAAAAGGAATTTTGGAAAATAATAACAATACTACTAAGAGAAACCAAATGGGAGCTAGGATTAAAGTTGGAACCTTTAAATGTGGTAAATGCAAACTATGTGAGTACATTATTAATAGAGAAAACATTTTTCTGACAAGCAGGGGAAGGTGTATAAAAAGTAAGGGGTACTATAATTGTGAATCTATAGGGCTTGTGTATTTGGCAGTTTGCGTGGAATGTCCGTCATTTTATATAGGAAAGACGGAAAGGACATAAAGAGACGCATTTATGAACACACGTATGATGTTAAAGGAAAAGAAACAAATGCTATTTACAGACATACCAAAACGTGTGGGAGCCAAATTCCAATTTTTTGTCCTGGATCAAATAAAAAGGGATGTAAGAGGGGGCCCTTGGGAAGAAAATATTGCCTATAAAGAATTATGGTGGCAAGTGGCCCTGGAAGCAAACAAAAAGCCTGGGTTAAATGAATATATCTCTATTTTACCCCTTTTGAAAATTAGATCTGCTAGAGTGTGATTTTAAGTAAGCAATTACCAGATTTTGTCGGTAGATGTCACCCAAGCTTTATTTTAGGTAACCCTTTGTCCAACACTAGGATTTGATTTGTATAACAAATCTTTTAACATAACCATTTTTTAATAACTTTTTAATAACATTTTAGAATTTTATTTTAAGTCAACACACTAGAAGGATGTTTTAAACTATTTAATAAAGTCTTAATTTATTTATTTATATTATAATTATTTTTGTAACAGGAAGTGATGAACTACTAAATTATTTAACAGCTTGTAGGTTGATTCGTAGGTTTACAATGTATTAGGTAAATGATTGGTGCTTGTGGAAATTGAGTTTGTATATAATATATTTTAAAGTAGTTAGGCATTTTATCTGATGAAGTCCATCTGGACGAAAACGCTGTGAGTGCGAAGGCGTTCATTTTGTGTATTTATTTTTCGTGGATTTGTGTGGTAATAAAATTGGAGAACATTTTCAGCCTGCATTGGTCCTCGCTTTCGTTTTTTGCTTTGTTCAGTGGAGTTTGGCGGAGCACTTTACGTTTTTCTTAGTCCTAGGGAATTGCTGCTTTGTCCCAGTGATCAACACTCCACAACCTGGCAAGAAAGGTTACTAGGCTAATGGCCTTTACAAGCCTAGCCAAGTACAACCCCATGTTCCCAAGGGTGTCTGGTTCAGCAGATATTAAAAACTGCACCTATATCCCCTGTCCAGGAGGGACACTGGTGGAACCCCTGGGGAGAATTTCCTGTTACCTCTCCAGTCGTCCAAATTGCACTTGAATAGGGCCAAAGAGGAGGCTTAGTGTCCTATTTTAATAGGAATCTTGTTCCAAAGGTGGAGCGCATCTCGGAGGCATCTCGGTCATACAGACTTTCAGGAGGTGAAAAATGTTTTCAGTCTGTCAGAATAAGACTGATCTTGAAGACAGTTTTCTTTGTAAGTAACCTTTGTGGTCTCCAACTGCTGCAGATGTTTGGAAAGGTATGTACCAAAGGGAACTTGTCCCTCTGGCCTGATGAGGAAAAGGTATGTAGCAAAGGGAGAGTGTTAATCTATTGGACTGATGAGGGAAATGTAGAAGGGGGTTAGCCTTTTTTTTTTTTTCTGGTCATAGTGCCTTTTCTTAGAAGAGCAATATAAAATGCCATTCTTACCACTGTGGAGACATGGTGATCAAAGTTAAGGATGTTCATTGTGTTTCACTGTTGCAGTCATCACTGTAGGGTTCTTCCTGCCGGCAGGCAGCCCTCGGTCGGCCAGAATTCCAAAGTCTGGGTCCGGTGTCGGCTGTTCAGTCTTGCTCCCTGACGTCAGAGCGCCAGGAGTATAAAGCTGCCAGCAGATGCCATGTTCTCCAGTTTTTCTTGCCATGCAGTGGAAGCAGTTTGCAAGTGCCGGTCGGCTGACTCCTGATATTTTTCGTGCTTCATTCCTAAGACGACAACTTCTCAAAGCTAAGTACCCTGTTGGGGAAACTTTTTTTTTTTCTTGCTCCAGTCCGATGTCAGAAAAAGTTAATAAATTATATTTCTTGTGGGAAGCAAATGCCTCCTAAGGATTTCCACTCTTACTGTATTCCTTGTTTAGGCCCTGACCACGACGTAGCTAGTTGTCTGTTTTGTGCTTAATTTAACCAATGTACTATTAAGCGGAGATGTAATTTTGCTATTCACTACTTTGGCAAGCGATTTAATTACAATATGTCGTCTGACTTGCTTCAGAGTGAGTTCACAAACGACGCAAGGATAAGGACAGGCCTCCGAGGTCCAAATCAGACGACTGTTTACAAGTAGAGCAAGCTACAGGTTCGGCTGTCGGTGAGGTGCTTTCGCATCCCCTGTCGGCCATTACAGAACCGATTGCCGAAACGGACTCCCGCGAGGAGTGAACTAGGCCTTTGAGTACTACAGGTGCAGGACCTTCGGACAATGCTTCCTCTGATGGGTCCGGAGCCGCTGTGCAGGTACCGGCTTCCGAGGGGGTTTTCCGGCCTACACAGCTTCATATAAAGGCGCAGGCACAGACTACAGCGAAGACTCCTTCTAAATCAAAAACTCCAGCCCAGGCCTCTTCTGATCCGGGTTAAGTCTCAAACAAATGCTTAAAATGGCGGAGGACTTACTAACTATGATTAGGGGTTCACATCCCCCTGCAGATAAAAGGCCAAGGCAAGAATTGGATTGTGAATCCTCTGATCAGGCATCTATTTCTTCAGTGTCTTCCTCTGAACAGGAATATACTTTCCCTCCTTATGAGGATTCTGATGCTGAGGAATCAATTCCTTCAGCTTCTCCCCCTGAGGATTTTTCTTTGGGGGAAACTTTACATGACACGAGGGAACATTTTCACTGGGAAGGACAGGAGTACTCTGAATCTAAGAGAAGGCTTGGGGATTTCCTTCTTCCCCAACACAAACCCCTGGCTATTCCTCCTATTTTGGATATTGTGGATAATGTTTTTTCTGAGGCTAATTTAACTCCTGACTCCTTTCCTCCAGCTCCTCCAAAGCCTGACAGATATTACAGGGTCCCTGACTCCCACCAGTTTCTTTATAAAAAATCCTGCTGCTGATCCAGAAGCCATTTCTCAGGGTCCTAAGGGTGTTAAGGCCGCCTCTGCTAAAAACCCTATTCCGTCCGATAAGGATTCTAGAGCTTTGGAGAGCTGGGGCAAAAAAGTGTACACATCTGCTACTTTATCCATTAGGGCTTTAAATTGTCAATTTCATATGCTAAAATATCAGCAATTTCTGCTGGCTGTTATGAAACAAAAGCTAGGTACCATTTCTGCATGTGCAGATAAGGAATTACACAATTTGATACATGCAACTGAACAAGTGGGGAAGCATGGCTTACACTGTGGTTTTGATGCCTTGGAGGCTTTATGCAGGGCGGCTGCCACTGGCACAGTCATTAGAAGACCTGCTTTGTTAAAGGAACAAAACTTGCCTGATCAAGTGAAAGCAAAGTTACTGGATGCTCCTGTTCAGCATAATGTTTTAGGTTCATAGGGTCATACTAGGCTATCTGCCCTAGGGCATTTATAAGCCTAGCCAGAATGTGTTTGGCTTTCGCCACCCATTTTAAATTTATTTTGCTATGCCCTTTTTCGAGGTTAGTATACTGTGCCTGTCTAACAGTGACACAGAAGTGATACCCAGGGTAAACCTACGATCTCCCATCCACTCATCAAGATTCCTCTTGAAGAGAGTCAATGAGGGACTCTGCCTAACCCGGACTGGGATTTTATTCCAGAGTGAAGGGAGCCTCTGGGTTATGAATCTGTCCCTCCAACATGTTCTATTTATTTCAGTGCTGAGGTTCAAGTCTCTCTAGCGCGTAGCTCAATGGGATTTGGATTTTCTTAGGTGCAGCATGTCCATTAATTCCAGGTTGGACATGGCTTTATACGTCAGGCACAGATTGCCTCTGAACAGGCGGTATGCCACTGAGTAGAGCTGGAGTTTCTTTAACCGGGCAGCATATGGCATCTGTTTGAGCCCTTTGATCCTCTTGGTGAGGTACTTTTGGGGTCTTTCCAGTTGCTGCAGGTGTCTGGTAAGGTACATCCCAAAAGGGGCATTGTACTCAATTATGGGCCTGATGAGGGATGAGTAAAGAGGCACGATGACCTCCCCTGATCTAGATGTGAACCCCTTCATGATTAGGTGGGCTATATAAAATGTTTTTCTAACCACTTTGGCCACGTGGTTGTCAAATGAGAGATTGCTATCAACATGGGTACCCAGGTCCCTAATTACTTCTGTACTTAATGGATTACCACCTATGTGGTAATTTGTGGGCACTTTGTTTTTGCCAAAGGGGATGACTATACACTTTTTTTGGCATTTAGCTTGAGGCCATGGCTCTGGCACCAGTTGTCTGTTTTTGAGGCCCTTTTGGAGGATGCTTGTGTCGGCTGGAGAGTGTATTATGGTGCCCAGTTTGGAGTCATCTGCGAACTTGGTCAGCCACAGTCCTTCCGTGTTGGCCTATACCTCCGAGAAATATATACCGAACAAGAGAGGTCCCAGGACTGAGCCTTGTGGGACACCACTTGTAACTGGTTTGGAGTCTGACATGGCTCCAGCAATTCTAACCATGTGGGTTCTGTCCTTGAGCCAGTTTGCAATCCATCTAGTGACATAGGGGTTTATATTTAAGCTGGTGAGCTTATCTATAATGCCCGAGTGGGGTATTGTATCGAAGGCTTTTGCGAGGTCCAGGTAGGCTGTGTGGACCACCTTCCCCTCGTCAATCGCCTTGGTGACGGTTTCAAAGATATCAACCAGGTTTAACAGGCAAGATCTGCCCTTAAAGCCGAACTGGGTAGGATCCAGTGTCTGTAGGTCCCCAATATCTTTATGAAGTCCATGATCCTTTCCATAGCTTTGCAGACAAAGCTAGTCAGGCTTATGGGGCGATAGTTTCCAGGATCCGTTGAGGCACCACCTTTATGGAGAGGGACCACTGTTGCTGTACACCACTCTTTGGACACATATCCTGTAGTAAGGCTGAGATTGAACAGTAGTTTTATGTTTGGGTTTAGCTGCTCTTGGAGTTCATGTAGGGCGCAGCCCGGGACACCGTCTGGTCCCATTGATGCTGTGTTTTTTGCTTTGGAGAGGGCGGCTCTTACCTGAGCATCTGAGATGTCAGGGGGGCAGCACTCTGCTGGGATAGATATTTGCCCTTTTGGTGGGGGGGGGGGGGGGAGAAGTTTGCGCTGAACCTGTCTGCTAGGATGTTGGCAAGGTCTGTGGGTTCATTGTATTTTTTGTCATTTTGGACTAATTCTGAGCATATTTGGGAATTACCACCCAGGTTCCTAACATAACTAAAGAAAGCCTTGTGATTATCCTTGGTGTCCTGTGCAATTTTTCTCTCTAAGCTGGCCTTAGACAATTTTGTGTGCGCCCCTAGTTTTTTGCCAATACTGATCAGTGATGCCTTCCCTTTTTGGGATTTTGCTCCATTTAGTAGTTTCCTCCTTCTATTGTATAGTTTTGTTTATGGCTGGGGTCCACCAGACAGGACGTCTGCCTTTGGAGGATTGGGTCTTGGTTTTATTTGGGATCGCATGATCCATGCATTCCTGAAGGTGTTCATAGAATGCGTTTATAAAGGATTCTGCGGTCTGGGCCGTATTTTCCACAGGCCCCGGGGGCTTTGAAGGATTCCACCTCTGTTTTGAGGAGTGTGAAATTTGCTTTAGAGAAGTTTTTCACTGTGGTTTTCTGGGCAGGGGGTTGGGGTCGGGATGTGAATATCCAGTGAGATTAGTTTATGGTCTGATCTTACCAGTGAGGGATACACTTCTGGTCTGGAGCATAGAGTCCCCATGTTGGTGATCAGGTCCAGTATGTTTTCCCCTCTTGGAGTGGTAACAAGTTGTTCCATAGCATATGAATTCTAGGAACCTTTGGGCTAGGGTGTTGGAGCTAGAGTAATGCTCCCAGTCTGTTTGGGTAGTTGAAGTCTCCCAATATAGTGGTGTTTGGAGAGACCTTCATATTTTCCAGTGTTCTCAGGAAGGCCGAGTGGGGTTCCTGGGTTTGGGAGGGTGGTCTGTAGCAGGCTATAAACTGGAAGGCAGTTTTACCCACTGTTAGTTGCACATGGATAGTCTCTGCTGCTGCGTGCTTTGCCACCAACCTGGAGGTGTGGGTATCTTTGAATATCGATACTCCCCCTCCTTTTGTGGTTCGGTCCAAGTTTTGGGGCCGAAAAGCATGGTATGAAGTATAACCTGGTAGTGCTGGGGTGCTCTCTTTTGTTCAGCTCTAAGGCTGAAGAGGTGATAAAGAAAATGGAGGATAAGGCAAAATCCATGCAAACAGTTAAGGATTTCTTACAAGTTCAGCCCCCAAGATTTAGCAGAAATTGGCCAACTAAATATTGGTCCTTTCCCAGTTCGGACAGGCCTCAGAGGGGTAGATATAGGCCCTCCAGAGGGAGGGCCCAAGCACAGACCTCTTACAGACCTAGACGGTGGAGGGCTTCCACCCCCAGGGGTGGAGAGGACAGGTCTACAGAAAACAGGCTCAATGACTCCCCCTGCATGGCTCCAGGAACCTCTCTCCTGGAAGCCCCTCTAGGAGGAAAACATTCACCAAAATTGGACTTGCATAACCCAAGACAAGTGGGTTCTGGATGTAGTTTCAAGAGGTTACAAATTCCACTTTTATACCTTGCCAAGACCAAATGGATGGCCAGACCTACCAAAACACCAGTGGGCAGAGACATTAAACCAGGTGGGATCCCTCATGGCTATGAGGGCCATAGAACTGGTCCCACAATCGGAGGCGGGGCAAGGTTTTTACTCAAGGCTCTTTCTATTTCCCAGAAAACAAAATTCCTGGAGACGCATCCTGGATCTGTCAGTTTTAAATGTTTTCCTGGAGATACCAAAGTTCAAGATGCTTACTCTGCAGCAGCTCCTGCCAATGTTGAGCAAAAATGCATGGATGGTGACATTGGATTTAAAGGAGGCTTACCTACACATCCCCATCAGACAGGAGTGCAGAAAATATCTCCGGTTCAAGGCCGGCTCAAAACATTACCAATTCTCTGCACTGCCCTTTGGCTTGTCTACTGCTCCCAATTCACCAAGTGCCTGGCACCAGTAGTAGCTTACTGCAGACTCAAGGGAATTCAAATTTACCCTTATCTGGACGACTGCCTTAGTCAAGCAGACAGCAAGGATGTCCTACTCCAGCACCTGGAATTTTGTTCAAAATCTACGTTCACAGTGAATCCCAGGTACTTTAGTTAAGTCAAATTTGACACCCACACAACAGAACTTTTCTGGGTGCTCTTCTAAACACAACAACCCAGATGGCATTCCTGACATCTGAAAAACAACTTCAGCTGGCTTCAACTTTCAAAACCCTGGAGTTAACGTCTCACCTAACTGCAAGAAAATTCCTGCAGGCTTTGAGTTACATGGCCTCCTGCATCCTTCTCGTACCATATGCAAGACTGCATATGAGAAAAATACAATGGTACCTAAAAAGTGTATGGTCCCAGCATTGCCACAGTCTAGACACAGATTGCTGTCTTGCCTACAAAAGGAATTCCATTGGTGGGCCATGGCATGTCTTCAAAACAAAGGGAAAGCCTTCAGTCTTCCTCCAGCCAACCAAGTGTTAACCACGGAAGCATCAGATTACGCATGGGGAGCCCACTTGCAGGGTGAAGTCCTGCAAGGTTTTTGGACAGAGGATCAGAAGCACCTACATATCAATTTAAGATATGTTAGCTGTACAGAATGCCTTCTTGGCTTTCAGGGATCTTCTACAGCCAGGACAGCTACTGATACGGACAGACAACACCACAGTTATGCGGTACATAAACAAGCAAGGGGGTTCACACTCCTACCCCCTTTGCAGACTAGCCATGACTCTATGGAACACAGCTCTAGCTTGCAAAGTAGACCTACAAGCGCAGTTCCTGCCAGGGAAACAAAATATTCTGGCAGACAGCCTGAGCAGGAACCTGTCAGACCCACGCGAGTGGATGCTAGACACCCAAATATTCAAGATGATTACAGAAGCCTGGGGCTGGCAGGACATGGATCCATTTGCATCCCCCCTCAACTACCAGTTACAGATTTTTTTGCACAAGGACATATCACAAACTAGTATGGAAAGTGGATGCTCTCTCATTCAGTTGGAGGAACCTCTCTGGGTATGCCTTTCCTCCTCTACCTCTTCTTCCACGGGTGTTAAAGATTAAAGCGGGACAAACCCAAGATTTTACTGGCCCCAGATTGGCCTTGTCAATTTTGGTACTCAACACTGATGAATCTATCCCAGGAGCCTCCTTGGATTCTACCTCAGATTCCCAATCTTTTGTGCCAACATCAGGGCCAGGTTCTGCACTCTTGTATCAAAAGCCTGGCGTATTGAGGGTCTATGATCCTACCCTTCCCAAACAGGTCATGGATGTCATCTTAGAAGCCAGACTGCCTAGCACTAGAAAATCTTATGAAGGTAAATGGAAGAGATTTTGCACATGGATGCATGCTCAGAATTCGGATACTCTCATTCCTAACATTCCATTGATTTTACATTACCTGACAGACCTGTTACATAAGGGTTTATCCTTCTCCATAAAAGTACATGTCTCCGCTATCTCTGCACATTACAATACAGATCCTCCAATCTTTTCGCATCCACTACTGAAACAATATCTGAGGAGCAAAGAATTTAAGGCCCCCTAGGGCACCACATACACCTGCCTGGGACCTCAACTATGTTCTGGAAAAACTTCTGCCTCCTTTTGAGCCTGCTGCCACATCTGATATTAAGTATTTATCATGGAAGACTGCTATCCTACTGGCTTTGACTTCAGCCAGGAGAGTCTTGGAGTTACAAGCTCTCATGGCTGTGGAACCTTACATTATTTTTCATCAAGACAGGGTCTCTCTAAGCACTAATCCTACTTTCATGCCTAAAGTGGTTTCTAAAGTGGCTTTAAACCAAACTATTCACCTGCCAACCTTTTTCACTAAACAAAATAAGGGGGAAAGGATCTTGCATTCCTTGGACGTGCACAGGCAGCTTTGTTTTTACCTGGACAGAACCAAGGATATCAGGAAAACAGAGCAATTGTTTCTTATGCAGCAAATTCCCAAGGCAAAGCTATTTCAAAACAGACCATTTCTAAATGGATTGCTCATGGAATCAGATTTTGTTACTCATCATGGAAAGCAAATCCCAGGAAAAATTAAGACTCAGTCTACCAGAGCTGCTGCTACTTCAGCTGCCTTTCTCGGAGGAGTACCTACCAAAGATATTTTGGAAGCTGCAACTTGAGTTCAGTGCATACTTTTTTCTAAGCACTATAATCTCCCTCTTTATTCCAAGTCTAGGGCTGACTTTGCTTCTGCAGTCTTGCAGGGCCTTCTAGCCTCTATAACCACCACCCTTTATCTCGGCTTTGGGATTCAACCCTACAGTGATGACTGCAGCAGTGAAACACTGAACATAGTACAGTTGTGTACACTTACCATAAATGTAGATGTTAGTGTCTTCACTGTTGCAGTCTGGGTTACCCACCCTCCTGTCCCCTCTTTTTTATACTTTTATTAATGTGGTTTCCTACTTCACCCTTCTGAGGTGCATTTGCTACAGGGTACGGGGTTTGTTGTATGTTACATTTTTGTTTTGCTACTAGCCTTCACTTTTGGGCACCTGACATCTGGGGCAAGAAACTGGAGAACATGGCGTCAGCTGGCAGCTTTATACTCCTGGCGCTCTGACGTCAGGGAGCAAGACTGAACAGCCTACGCCGGACCCAGACTTTGGGATTCTGGCCGACCGAGGGCTGCCTGCCGGCAGGAAGAATCCTACAGTGATGACTGCAACAGTGAAGACACTTAACATCTACATTTATGGTAAGTGTACACAACTGTACTTTGCTGTCAACCAGTGTGCTCAAATCTCTCGCCACTGTCTGTGTGTTTAGGGTATGGTATTAGCATTAATTTGTGGAGGTTTGCAGTAACCTCACTCTTGTCAAAAGCGATTGATACATTTCTGTGTATGTTTGACCATGAATTTGACACCAGTAATTAGTCTGCATAAGACCTTCTTGCAGGATGCTGATATAGCTGGGGGTTTCAGTGATCGCTTCCAGTATGCAGTCATCGGGGAAACTTTCAGCTACAGTCCTTTTTAGTTTGAGCCTGCACTTTGGCGAAGTAGATTCCAAGCAGTGGCGTCCCAGAACAGATCACTGTGGAACACTAGATGTTCTTCATTCCACATTGCTGCAGTCCTAACTATTGGGTAGTCCGCTGTCCAGTCGGCCCGAATACCAAAGTATATGGCTGACGTCGGTCACGGCGCATTAGACTGACGTCAGTACGTCAGGGTACTAATGCGCATGACCGACGTCATATCCTCAGTCTTTTTTGCCGCATGGTCCGATGCAGAAGCAATTTTGCGAGTGCAGGTTGGCGTTCTGAAAGTTTCTGAAGTCAGAGTTTCAGACCGAATCAAAGTTGGCTAAGTACCCGTTGGGGAATATTTTGGTTTTTCTTGCCTCAGTATTTAACCGGATGTCAGAAAAAGTGAATAACTGTATTTCTTGTGGGAAACAGATACCTCATAGGGATTACCATACTTTGTGTATACCTTGTTTAGGGCCTGAGCACGACGTTGTTGGATGCCGCTCTTGTGCTAGATTTAACAAACGCACTATTAAGAGAAGGTTAGACTGTGCCAGGTTAGTGTTTGGGAAGCGTTGTAATTATAAAATGCCGCCGGATGCTCCGGCGCTTCGCTAAAAACGCAAGGACAAAGCAGCAAAGCCTAGAGTGGAAGAACCGACAGTCCCAGACGCCGGTTCTTTAGAGGGCTCAGTGGAGCCGGAGGTTTTGCCAGGTGTTTCTTTGGAGTCTCAGGGAGAGACTTTACTGTTACAGGATGTATCCTCTCAGGAAGTAGGCCAGGCTGAGGGGCTTCTCAGGTGGCTGTTCTTCCTTCTCTTCCTAAGGTGGTTAGAGCCTCCCTTCTGTTTCCAAGGCTTCTTTGAGGGGCAGGCCAAGTTTTGCTTCAGTGGGGGTTTCTCCTAGTGCCTCAGGGTCTTTGCCTAAGAAACATATGCTTAAAATGGCAGAGGATTTGATTACTATGATAAGGGGTTCTATGCCCCCTCCTGATAAGAGGCCTAGGGTGGAACCTGAGTTTGAGAGTTTTGAGCAATGCTCGAGGCTTCTGAGTCTTCGGCTGAAGACTTGCAGGAGTACCCTCCTTATTCTGATTCTGATGTGGATGATTCTACTCCTTCAGCTTCTCCTCCTGAGGATTTTTCATTTTCAGAGACTCTGCATTCCATGAGGGAGCATTTTAAATGGGAAGGGCAAGATTTCTCTGATTCCAGGAAAAGGCTTAGGCAATTCTTGCTTTTACCCCAGCATAGGCCTTTAGCTATACCTCCTGTTTTGAATGTGGTGGAAGATGTTTTTGCAGAGGCTTCCCTGAATCCTGATTCTTTGCCTCCTGCCCCAGTTAAACTGGATAGGTATTATAGGGTGCCTGACGCTCATAAGTATCTTTTTAAGAGTCCTAGGGCAGACCCGGAAACTGTCTCTCAGGGGCCTAAAGGTGTGAAGGCCTCAGTTGTTAAAAATCCTGTCCCTCCTGATAAAGAGGCAAGGGCTTTGGATAGATGGGGAAAGAAAGTGTATACTTCTTCCACTTTAGCCATGAGGGCGTTGAATTGTCAGTTTCACATGTTAAAATATCAGAATTATCTTTTCACAGTTGAAATCTAAGGTGGATGCTCTGGCGGAAGGTATTGAGTGTAAAGAGTTGCAGGATTTGGTTCATGTGTCTGAACAAGTGGGTAAACATTCCTTGCAATGTGGTTTTGATGCTGTGCAGGCCTCCTCCAGGGTGGCTGCCACTGGTTCTGTTCTTCGAAGGCACGCCTGGTTGAGAGATCAGAACTTAGCTGAGCATGTTAAGACAAGGATTTTGGATGCTCCTTTACAGTCTGATGTGTTGTTTGGTTGACCTGTGGAAGCAGTTTTAAAGAAAATGGAGGACAAGGCTAAGTCTATGCAAACTGTTAAGGATTTTTTGCTGGTGCAGCCTCCGAAGTTTAGTAGAAATTGGCCTGCTAAGGGATGGACTTATCCTGCTTATGATTCCCAGTCTAGGGGTAGGTCTAGACGTGGTAGGGGCAGAGCTCAAGGTTCTTTTAGGCCTAGGACAGGGAGTTCACCTGCTCAGACTTCTGGTGAGGGCAGGGGTCAGTCCTTTCGTAAGCAGACCCAATGACCTGCCTTTTCAGCTGCCAGTACCTTCTCGCCTGGCGGCACCTCTAGGAGGAAGACTGTCTCTTTTCAAAGAAAATTGGGATTTAATTACCCAAGACAAATGGGTTCTGGATATCATTCACCACGGTTACAGGTTTTATTTCCATACCTTGCCTCCTTTCAAAGGCATGCCAGACATTCCTCCTCTACAAAGAACAGAGGCTCAGGACAAATTTCTCTGTTACTCCAAATAGGAGCCATTCAGTCGGTTCCTGTGCCAGAAAGGGGCCTAGGATTTTATTCTCGCCTGTTCCTAGTACCAAAGAAGGGGAACATGTGGAGACCAATTTTGGATTTATCTATCCTCAACACTTATCTGGACATTCCAAAGTTCAAAATGTTGACGTTACAACAGCTTTTACCTCTACTGGGCAAAGATCACTGGATGGTAACTTTAGATCTCAAGGAAGCTTACCTTCATGTGCCTATAAGACTAAGTTGCAGAAAGTATCTGCGTTTTCGAGCTGGAAATTCTCATTATCAGTTCTCTGCATTGCCCTTTGGCTTATCTACTGCGCCCAGAGTATTCACAAAGGTTCTGGCTCCAGTGATAGCTTACTTCAGGCTAAAAGGAATTCAAATCTATCCTTACTTGGACGACTGCCTGATTCTGGCTCAAGAAAAGGAAGACCTTCTACAGCATTTGGAATATGTCATAGCAGTGCTAAGATGCCTAGGGTATTCTGTGAACGAAATAAAGTCCAGTCTAGTACCCTCTCAAGACATGTGCTTTCTGGGTGTGAGACTGAATACAGCAGCCCAGATGGCCTTTCTAACCCCGGACAAACAAAAGAATCTTTCCAGTTACTTCAATCAATTATCTCTTCAGTCCGGGCTGACTGCAAGGACAGTCCTTCAAGCCTTAGGGTTCATGGCATCTTGTATTCTGGTGCTTCCCAATGCCAAACTGCATATGAGGAAGCTACAATGGTATCTCAAAAATCTATGGACACAGCACTGCCAGGATTTGGACACTGTCATTCAAATAATACCTTGCATTCAAAAGGAATTTTTGTGGTGGGCTCAGGAATGTCACCTAAACAAGGGACTCTCTGTGACCCGCCAGAGGCAAGTCAGATTCTAACGACAGATGCCTCAGACATTGCTTGGGGAGCTCATCTAGATGGAAAGTGGATACAAGACAAGTGGCCTGCCAGACTACAGCATCTACATATCAACATGAAAGAGATGTTAGCAGTCCAGTTTGCATTAATGGCTTTCAAGGAGTTACTTCTTCCAGGGCAGGTGTTGATTCTAACAGACAACACAACTGTCATGTGGTACATCAACAAACAAGGGGAACACATTCTTACCCATTGTGCAGGCAAGCAATGATTTTATGGGAGACTGCGCTCAGCTTGCAACTAACTCTTCAGGCAAGGTTTCTGCCGAGCACAGAACTCCTTAGCAGATGTGTTAAGCAGACAAATCATGGATCCCCACGAGTGGAAACTGGATCTTCATGTATTTCAAAATTGACAGTGTCATGGGGAACTCCAGACATAGATCTGTTCGCTTCTCCACTAAACCACCAGCTGCCAAAGTTTTGCACAAGGATTTCATCACACAGCTTGGAAAGTGGATGCTCTTTCTTTCAGTTGGAAAAATCTTCATGTGTATGCTTTTCCACCTCTGCCTCTTCTCCCAAAGGTGCTTCTAAAGGTCAGACAAGACAAGCCAAGGATGATTTTAATAGCTCCAGATTGGCCTCGCAGCACTGGTACCCATTACTGAGGAGTCTGGTAAGGAAGCCTCCATGGCCTTTACCCTTGATTCCACACCTATTGTCTCAGAGGGACGGTCATCTGCTCAATGTCAAGCTTCAAACTCTTCATCTAACAGCCTGGCATATTCTGTTTTGAAAGACAGCAGGTCTCAACTTCCTCAACAGGTTTTAAATGTGATTATGGAAGCCAGAAGACCTAGTACAAGGAAAGTGTATGCAGAAAAATGGAAGAGATTTTTATTTTGGACTGCAGCACAGAATTTGGAGATTTCGGAGCCTAATTTGAGTGTGGCTCTTCAATATCTTACTGAGTTATTGGACAAAGGTTTGTCTTTCTCTTCCAGTAAGATTCATGCTGCAGCAATTTCAGCTCACTATGATTGTGACCCACCATTGTTTTCACGTCCTTTATTCAAGCAATTTCTTAGGGGGCAAAGAATATAAGACCCCCAATAGAGCTCCTACTCCTGCTTGGGATCTCAATTTTGTGTTGGAGAAACTTACTCTACAACCTTTTGAGCCTGCAGCTACTGCTGACCTGAAATACTTGTCATGGAAGACTGCTTTTTTGTTGGCCATTACTTCTGCAAGAAGGGTTTCTGAGTTACAGGCCCTTAAGGCGGTTCAGCCTTTTTGATTTTTCATAAGGATAGGGTATCATTACGCACTAATCCTTCCTTTATGCCTAAGGTGGTTTCTAGTGTGGCTTTAAACCAAACTATTCATTTGCCTACTTTCTATGCAGATCCCCAAAATAAAGGGGAAAAGATTTTGCACACTTTAGATGTACACAGGCAATTGCGTTATTATTTAAGCAGGACTAAGGATTTTAGAAAGTCTCAGCAGTTGTTTGTTTCTTTTGCTTTGAGTTCGCAGGGCAAGCCTGTGTCAAAACAAACTATTTCTAGGTGGATTGGGTTTTGCATTGCATTTTGTTATTCCCATCATGGCAAAGAGATTCCAGCTGGGATTAGGCCTCATTCCACTAGGGCTACTGCCACTTCAACAGCATTTCTAAGGGGTGGCAACTAAGGATATTTTGGAGGCAGCTACTTGGAGTTCAGTGCATACTTTCTCTAAGCATTACCACCTTCCTCTCTACTCTAAGTCTAGGGCTGGTTTTGCCACAGCTATTTTGCAAGGCATGTTATCAGCTCCTGCTTCCTTATGATTTGCCAGCCTCCCTTACCTCTGCTTTGGGATTCTACCCAATAGTTAGGACTGCAGCAATGTGGAATGAAGAACATAGTACAGTTTTGTACCTACCATAAATGTAGATGTTCGAGGATCCACATTGCTGCAGTCCAATTTACCCTCCCTCCTTCCCCTCTGTGTTTAGGGGTGGTTGTGTAGGTGAGATTATATTCTGGTACCTTTGTATTTATTGTATATGTTTTTGGTGCAGGTATGTTTGGTGTGTTTTGGTTTTGGCCTTGTCTTTTTAGGGTCTTCTGACATCTGGGGCAAGAAAAGTCTGAGGATATGACGTCGGTCATGCGCATTAGTACCCTGACGTACTGACGTCAGTCTAATGCGCCGTGACTGACGTCAGCCATATACTTTGGTATTCGGGCCGACTGGACAGCGGACTACCCAATAGTTAGGACTGCAGCAATGTGGATCCTCGAACATCTACATTTATGGTAGGTACAAAACTGTACTTTATGGGTCTGCTGGAGGAGTCGTCCCTTATTTTGACTGCCAGTTTGCATCCCACCTGACAATATATGGGTTGATACCCATATGGGTGAATTTTTATCATTTATGCCTGATTGGGGGATTGTCAAAGGCCTTGGTTAAGGCTAGGTAGGCTGTATGCACAGGTTTCCCTTCGTCTAGGGCTTTAGTGACGGTTTAAGTCCACCAAGTTCAGCAGCCATGATCTCCCCTTGATGAAGCCAAACTGGGTTGGGTAGAGCATTTGGAGATTTCCTACATCTTTAAGGTCTATTATTCATTCCATGACATTGCAGATGAGGCTGGGCAGGCTAATGGGTATGTAGTTCTCAGGATCTTTGGATGCTTCTTTGGTCAAAGGGATGACTAGCTGTTTTCCATTTCATTAGGACAAAGCCAGTGCTTAGGCTGTGATTTGAAAAGCATGCTCAATGGTGATGCCAGTTCCTGTTTTAACCCACGTAAAACACAGCCTAGGATGTTGTGTGGTCCCATAGAGGCTGTGGAGAGGGCATTTAAGACCTGTTCCGTGGAGATTCTAGGCAGGGAACAGGTATTTTAGGATGCTTTGGGGTACATGTGGCAGGGACATGGGAGTAAAGTTTTCACTGAACCTGTCTGCCAGCAGGTTTGTTGTATCCACCAGTTTTACATACACTGGATATAGAAAGTATACACCCCTGTTAAAACGCCAGTTTTTTGTGATCTAATAGAGACCGCAATAAATTATTTCAAAACTTTTTCCACCTTTAATGTGACCTATAACCTGTACAATTCAATTGAAAGACCAATCGGTTGTGTGTGTGTGTGGGGGGGGATCTAAAAAATATACTTGTAATAAGCTGGTTGCATAAGTATGCACACTCTTAAACTAATACTTTTTTATTAATAACTTTTATTAATACTTTTGTTAAAGCATCTTGATTTTAATTACAACATTCAGTCTTCTTGGGTAGGGGTCTCAGCATGGCACATCTTGACTTGGCAATATTTGCCCACTCCTTGCAAAAGCATTCCAAATCTGTCTGATTGCAAGGGCATCTCTTGTGCACAACCCCCTCTAGGTCACCACACAGATTTTCTATTGGATTTAGGTCTGGGCTGTGGCTGGGACATTTCAAAACTTATTTTCTTCTGTTGAAGCCATTCTTTTGTTTTGGATGTATGCTTGGGGTCATTATGTTGAAAGATGAAATTAATCTTCAGCTTTCTAGCAGACGCCTGAAGGGTTTGGGACAAAAGTGACTGGTATTGTGAACTGTTCATAATTCCCCCCACCTTGACTAAAGCCCCAGTTCCAGCTGAAGAAAAACCCCGGTGCATGGTACAGTCACCACCATGCTTTACCATGGGAATGGTGTTCTTTTGATGCAAAGTGGTTGTTTTGTGCCAGATGTAACTTTTGGAATTGTGGCCATAAAGTTCAGCCTTGGTCTCAGACCATAACACATTTTCCTGCATGCTTTTGGGAGACTTGTTGCAAATTTTAGCTGGGCCTGGATGTTTTTCTGTGTAAGAAAAGGCTTCTGTCTTGCGACCCTACCCCATAGTCCAGACGCATGGAGAATATGGGAGATTTGTCATTATGTAGTACACAACCAGTACTAGTCAAATTCCTGCAGCTCCTTCAGTGTTGTAGGTCTCTTGGCAGCTTCCCTGACCAGATGTCCTTCATGGATGCATCTGCAGTCATAACAAGTGGGTTGTCCTGTCGTCAGGCAGCCCTGCAGTCGGCCGGATTCCAAAGTCCGGGTCCGGCTTCGGCTGATGTCGCTCTCCACCCGACGTCATCTCTGCTGGTCTTCGGGTATAAAAGCATCAGCCGACGCCATTTTCCTCAGTCTTTCTTGCCGCGTGGCGCCCGAAGCAGAAGCTGTTCGCAAGTGCCGGTCGGTCTGATCCAGAGATTACTTCTACCGAATACTACTTCGAAGACTTCTAAAGCTAAGTACCCCGTTGGGGACTCTTTCTTGCCTCAGCCGATGTCAGAAAAAGTTAACAATTGTTTAACCTGTGGGAAACAAATACCTCATAAAGATTTCCACTCTTACTGTCTGCCTTGTTTAGGCCCAGCCCACGACGTAGCAGCCTGTTCGGCCTGTGCCTCTTTCAACCGATTTAACGCTTAGGCGCCGGTCGGAGTTTGCAGAACAGTTTTTCGGTACTGATTTTGCGTACATTATGTCGCCGGATTCTCCGACTACCCCTAAAAACGCAAAGATAAAGACCGACACTCGCGGTCCGCGGTTTCGCCGAAACCACGGCAAAGCAAATCATGAGTGTCTCGGTTTCGCGAAACCGAAAACTGCTCAAAGTACAGCTGAACCTACTCTTACAACTGAGGCCCCTGCTACAATTCTTGATTCGACCTCAGAAATTTTACCCACTACGGTGACTGACTTATCAGATACCATCCCTTGGATGTCTCTACCCCAGCACGTGGTGCTGCTAGGCCTCCAGCAGCCATGTCCATTAAGGCCTTCGCCAGGGCTAAAGCAGCCAAGACTACTAAATCAGTGCCTGTTAAACCCCCTCATCCAGGCCCTCTTCTAGTTCTCAAATGCTTTCTTTGGCAGAAGATTTAATTTCTTTAATTAGAGGATCTCAATCTCACCCAGACAGGGCCTCTCAGCCCCAGAGAAGAGACCTAGGGCAGAGCCCCTGAGCCAGTGTCTTCTCATGTTTGTCCTCATGAATCAAAGATAACTGACCAGCCTGAGGCTCCCTTTTCCTATTTCCAAGTTTCTGATGCTGAAGAATCCATTCCAGCTGCTTCCCCACCAGAAGAATTCTCCTTTGGAGAAACCCTGCATGCCATGCGAGAACAGTTCCAATGGCAGCAACAGGATTTTCAGACTCCAGAAAAGACTTAGGACTTTTTGCACCTACCACAGCACAGGCCCTTAGCTATACCTCCTGTTCTCTCTGTGGTGGATGATGCTTTCAATGATGTTTGCTCCGCTCCAGATTCTTTACCCCAGCCCCTGCCAAACCAGACAGATTTTACAGGGTGCCAGATACTCATCACCACCTTTACAAGGCTCCTCTTGCAGACCCAGAAACTATATCCCAGGGTCCCAAGGCAGTAGCCGCAACCACAGCTAAAAACCTATTCCTTCTGAAAGGGAAGCAAGGTCACTAGATAGATGGGGTAAAAAGGTCTACACTTCAGCTACTCTCTCAGCTAGAGCTTTAAACTGTCAGTTTCACATGATACAATACCAAGAGTTTATGCTTGATCAGTTAACTAAAAAGCTAACTACTGATGAATCTCTTGATAAGAAATATGTATTAGAGATGGTAAATAACATACAACAGGTTAGCAACCATTCTTTAAAATGTGGCTATGATGCACTGGAGGCTTCATTTAGATCAGCCATGACAGGCACAGTGATAAGAAGGCATGCATGGTTAAAGGAACAAGCTTTACCGGATCATGTTAAAGCTAAGTTGCTAGATGCTCCTATGGACAAGACAAGTTTGTTTGGTGCACCTGCCCAGCAGGTTATGAAGAAAATGGAAGAAAAGGCAAAATCTGTTCAAACTGTTAAAGATTTTCTGCAAGTCCAACCCCCAAGGTTTAGCAGGAACTGGCCTGCCAAAAATTGGTCCTTTCCTGACTCTGCAAAATTTCAAAGGGGCAGGAATAGACGTTCCAGAGGCAGAACCCAATCCAGAGGAGGTGCCTACAGAGGACGACAGTGGCAAGGTAACAACAGAGGCACAGACACAGCCACTGCCTCTACATCAGCACAGCCACAGTGACTTAATCCTAAATCCGCCTACCAGGGAACAAATAGCAGCTCCTCTAGGCGGAAAGTTACCCTTATTTTCAAAGAACTGGCACTACATAACAAAAGACAAGTGGATTTTACAAACCATAGATCAAGGTTACCGGTTTCACTTCCACACTTTACCAGTCAAAAGAGGAATGCCAAATCTACCTCCAAATCAAAAAACAGAGGCTCTACGCCAGATAATGGAGTTAGCAAACATGGGAGCTGTGGAAAGAGTGCCAACAGCAGAACAAGGAAAGGGGTTCTACTCCAGACTATTCCTAGTTCCAAGAAAGGTAAAAAGTTGGAGACCAATTCTCGACCTGTCCACCTTAAATACATACATCATTGTCCCAAAATTCAAAATGCTGACCCTACAGCAACTTCTTCCCATGCTGGGCAAGGAGTCTTGGCTGGTAACTCTAGATCTCAAGGAGGCATACCTGCACGTCCCCATTCGACCAATCTGCAGAAGATACCTCAGATTTCTTGCAGGATCAGAGCACTATCAATTCTCAGCATTGCCCTTTGGCTTATCTACTGCGCCCAGAGTATTCACAAAATGCCTGGCATCAGTAATCGCCCATTGCAGACTACAGGGGATTCAAATTTACCCATACCTGGACGACTGCCTACTACAAGGGGACAACAAAAGCAAGCTGACACAAGACTTACAAAGGGTCATTTACTTGCTACAAGGACTGGGATACACAGTCAATTTACAAAAGTCAAGGCTAATACCATCCCAAACAAGGACATTCTTGGGCGCGGAATTGGACACAGTACAACAAATGGCATTCCTCACTACAGAAAAACAAAAAGAACTTCCTCTTTACTTCTTGGCACTAACAAAACTGAACAAATTATCAGCAAGAAAATTTCTACAGGCCTTGGGCTTCATGGCATCATGCATAATCTTGGTCCCATTTGCCAGACTACATATGAGGAAACTACAGTGGTACCTAAAGAATTTATGGTCCCAACACAGACACAGTCTAGAAACAGAAATCCCACTAATTCCATGCTTAAAACAGGAGTTCCTATGGTGGGCTCAGGCATGCCAGTCAAACCCAGGCCTGCCCTTCCGCAGATGTCAACCAAGCCAGACCATCACAACAGATGCTTCAGATCTAGGATGGGGGGCCCACATGCTGGACAAATGCGTGCAGGGATTGTGGACACAGGATCAAATTCACCTGCACATCAATCTAAAAGAAATGCTGGCAGTAAAACTGGCAATCCAAAAGTTCAAACCTTTCCTCAGAGGGCCAGTTGATGATAAGGACAGACAACACCACAGTCATGTGGTACATCAACAAACAGGGAGGCACTCATTCATACCCCCTATGCAGAATGACCTTGGAGCTGTGGACCCTGGCACTCAGCTACAACATTCAGTTACAGGCAATATTTGTACCGGGGAAAGACAATACTCTAGCAGACATACTAAGCAGAACCACTTCGGATGCCCACGAATGGAAGCTGCACCCGGACATCTTCAAGACCATCTCAAAGAAATGGGGAATGCCACAGATAGACCTATTCGCATCACCTCTCAATCACCAGCTCGAAAAATTCTGCACGAGGACATTCCACCCACTAGCATGGAAAGTGGACTCACTCTCCTTCAACTGGAAAGGCCTAACAGCATATGCATTTCCTCCTCTTCCTCTGATACACAAGGTACTACTAAAGATCAAGGAAGAACGTCCAAGGATAATCCTGATAGCCCCAAACTGGCCAAGACAACACTGGTATCCACTACTGAAGAGCATGTCTCGGAACAACATGTGGCCAATACCCCTGATGCCTTTGATGTTAACTCAGAACAACTACAGCATCATACATCCAAACCTAAAACGCTGCAACTGACTGCATGGAACATCACATAGCAGCAGCTAATCCAGAACTTTCCCAAAGAGTTAAAGACATTATTCTTGAAGCACGCAGACCTTCAACAAGAAAGAACTATGCTGGAAAATGGAAAAGGTTTGTCATTTGGAGTACCGAAAGAGGAAAAGATGTGTCAAACATAGATCTGCCTAACATTCTGGAGTATCTGGCCGAACTTCTTCATTCAGGCCTGTCCTACTCCTCCATCAAGATACATGCATCAGCTATATCAGCAGAATACAGCTTTGATCCTCCTGTTTTTTCACACCCTTTACTCAGGCAGTTCCTCAGAGGAATCAAGAATGTAAAACCTCCCAGGAAACCACCATTACCAGCTTGGGACTTAAACTTTGTGCTAGAAAAGTTGACACTAGCACCCTTTGAACCAGCAGCAACAGCAGACCTACAACACCTGTCATGGAAAACTGCTTTCCTACTGGCAATTACTTCAGCAAGGAGGGTTTCAGAACTACAGGCCTTAATGGCAGTGCAACCCTTCCTAATCTTCCACCAAGACAGAGTGTCCTTGAGGACTAATCCTACATTTATGCCTAAGGTGGTATCCAGAGTATCTTTAAACCAGGCAATCCACCTACCTTCCTTCTTTCCCAACCCACAAAACAGAGATGAAAAAATACTGCATTCCTTGGATGTACATAGGCAGCTACGCTACTACTTGGACAGAACAAAAATAGCAGAAAGACTGACCAACTTTTTGTAGCCTATGCAACTGGAAGAGAAGGAAAAGCTATTTCCAAACAGACAATCTCCAAATGGATAGGAAATTGCATACGATACTGTTACTCCTTCCATGGAAAACCAATTCCACAGAACATAAGACCTCATTCTACAAGGGCAACAGCCACTACCACAGCCTTCTTACGAGGAGTGGCAACCAAAGACATTATTGAGGCGGCTACTTGGACCTCCGTGCATACATTTGCCAAGCATTATAATTTGCCTCTTTATTCCAGATCCCGAGCAGGGTTTGCCACTGCTGTACTGCAAGGGATCTTAAACACACCATAATCTACCTTTATCCTCCTCCCCTAGTTGGCTATGGTATTCTACCCACTTGTTATGACTGCAGATGCATCCATGAAGGACATAGTACAGTTTTGTACCTACCATAAATGTAGATGTCCGAACTGGATAGCATCTGCAGTCAGGATTACCCTCCCTCCTTCCCCTCTGTGGTACTCCTAGGGTGTTTACCCTCCTAATAGCTAGCTGTTGGGGGGGGGAGTCTTTTATGGTGTATTTGTTTGTATATATGTACATATATGCTTATTGTTGTGTTTTACTTCTATCTATTTGGAAACATTGGCATCTATCCAAATTTTACCCTGCAAGAGGGCTACTGGCATCTGGGGCAAGAAACACTGAGGAAAATGGCGTCGGCTGATGCTTTTATACCCGAAGACCAGCAGAGATGACGTCGGGTGGAGAGCGACATCAGCCGAAGCCGGACCCGGACTTTGGAATCCGGCCGACTGCAGGGCTGCCTGACGACAGGACAACCCACTTGTTATGACTGCAGATGCTATCCAGTTCGGACATCTACATTTATGGTAGGTACAAAACTGTACTTTTTCATCTCCATCTCCAGTTTCTGGAGGGACCTCCAGTTCTTTGCATTATCACTACTGTTCCATATTTTCTCCAGTTTTTGATGACACACTTCGCTGTGTTCCATGGTATATCCAATGCTGTGAATTTTTTGTGCCCAGATACCTCTCAGCAATGAGATCCGTTTGATGCTTTGTAAACTGTCTGCGGCCTGTGACTTGCTGTAGCAGGCAACTGTGTAAATGTCAGGAAAATCCTTCTAGAACAGCTGAACTTTTATTTGGGGTTATTCAATCTCTCCAATTGATGGCAGGTGTGTACCCAAGAAGACTGAATGCTGTAATTTAAATCCAAAGATACTTCAAAGTGTAAGTTTAAGGGTGTGCACATGCATCAAAGTATTAGTTTAAGGGTGTGCACACTTATGCAGCCAGCTTACTGTGTTGTTTTTTATATTTTTTTTTCACCCAAGTTTCATTTCAATTGAATTGTACACCTTGTTGGTCGCATTAAAGCTGGGCAAAGTTTTGAAATGATTTATTGTGGTCTCATCTCAAAAACCTGGTTTCTAGGTTCTTGATATAAATGCATGTCTCGCATAATGAAGCTGGCTGGCTGGGGGAAATTGGGAAATAGTCTATCCATAATGCTAGGTAAGGTGATTGTCAGAAAACAGGGAGAGGACAGGAAGGAACAAAGAGGACATAAGTGGACAAAACATATGAGGTCTAGTGGGCAATATCTGTTTGGTACCTCAGGAGCTTCGCTGAATTTATGTCTCAGTGAGAGATAACCATGAGAACTTGTTAGTGGAGCACCAGCCGACTATGAAGAGAGAATTGCAGACAGAAATGTTTGCTTCTGTAACTACCAACAGTGCTCTGTGCTGTGTGGCAGTGCACTATGCACAAATGCAGTGCTATGTAGCAAACAAGCACAAATGGATTTAAACAAGCTTGAAACGGAGCTCTGTTCCAGCAACCTTCAAGCAGACAAGTTCTAACTGCATACTCCTGCCACTAGAATGCAGGGTAACCCTCCAACAAAAGATGGCCTGTGTTTAGTGCTCAAGTTAATGCAAAGAGAGCTAGGTTCAGGTCTTAAATGTAATCAATGCTACAGCAAACAAAGTGCACCAATTAAAGTTAAAATAAGCAGGTACACTAAGCCTTCAACCAGCAATTCCCAGATTAGAAGGATGTAAGCTACCTCTCCTGCGATGAGAGTTTTGACCACAAACCTTCCTAATGTAAAATAACTAACTGGCCTGAAGCCCAAGTGCTTAAACCAAAAGACTTAAAATAATGGTTAGAATTTAATCGGGCTACTAACAAGCTGTAATAAATGCAGCAGAGTAAATACAATTGAACACTTAAGAATAAGCAGTAAAGTAGGAAGCACAAATACAATAAAAGCAGCTGAATAAAGTGCAATTTTATATTTTATTTAGATTGAGTGAAGGGAGGAAACCAGAAGATGAGGGTTGAGAAACTAAGTGGGTGAGCCTTCCCAAATGACCCGTCTGTACTCTGAATGAGGTGATGGGACTTTGGAGTGTGTCCAAAATCAGATTTATAGTCGGGGCAGATAACCCAAAGGCAACCAAATTTAAGAACACAGTTAGGCGGGTGAGGGGGAGAGAAAAAATGTGGCCTGTAATCGGTACAGCAAGCAGGCCACCAAACAAATTCCACTAAGTAGAGAGATTTTTAACTATAAAAGAATGAAGCATAATTAACTTGTTACATATTGGCATTGGGCTTAACATTTTTTTTTTATATAGTGGATGTAATCTGTCCTATGCTTATCCAATGAGATGTGCTGTTTAGATCTTTGAGATTCCTAGCCCCCTCCCAATATTAGATGGCCAAGGAGTCCAAACAGTACTTGTGCTTCCAGATAGTAAACTTGACAAGCTTTTGGAGTCCTCCCGTTTAGTCTCCTTTAGTCTCCTTTTATGTTCTTGTAGTTTTCCAAAGGTTGCAGAAAGGTTGGGTCTTCCTTTTTATATGTACAGGTGTCTCCTTGTTGGCTTGTTTAGCTTTAATCTTGCCCTGGGAATTTGTCCAGGTTGTTTCACTTCCTGGAGATAGTCTTCCAAAACATTGGATGTTGACATTAAAGCTTGCTTTTTGAAACCATAAACCCTGGATCCTCTTAGCCAGTGTTATGGCCTCTTCCTACAGCACCTTTAAAGTGAGTCGTGTGGAGTTGCTACTTGCAAGCGTTGGTATGCTCAAGGTGCAAGTTTCATACCTGCCTAGCATGTATTTTTGTAGTACAGCACTTCAGTGCAAATTCAGAATTGCAGCTTTCAATCTGCTTTCAGTGCAGGCATGTGTTTAAATCTCTAGGTCTTGTGCAGTATTGCACCAGTGGTCTGTCACATCAAGCTCTGTAGAGTCCTGCAGTGATTCTAAAAGCTTGAATGCCTTATTGGCACTCAAGATTTGAAGTGTTCATATTGCATCTTGCATCTCCAGTGGTTGGGCTGACTTCAGATTTGAACTGCACAAGTCCTTTTAATTTTTCACTATTGCGTGACTTGTGGGAAGTGGACTGAACCACTGGGTAGAGCGTTCAGTGTTTGTGGTGACTTCAGAAGTTCACTTTTAAAGCAAATATCTTGGAGTTCTATACAAGGTGCCTTTTTTTTTTTTCTCCAGGACTTCCTTCCTACAGGGTGGTGGTGCACAGCTTGAGGGCATGGCAGTGATACATCAGCAAAGCAAGGGAGGGCTTGGTCCCAGCTAAAGCAGCAAGACTCTGGATACTCTATTCTATATTTTCTCACTGCCAACCACATTCCACAGGTGGCCAGTTTCCTTGAGGATACACTGAATTACTACCCACTGATGCTCCTTGGGTTGGTCCCTCAGCCATTCAGATTTGTAAACTCCACTTGCAGGGCTGCTAATCAAAACATCCATTTGCATGGATTAAGTAAGCTGAAGTCTGAGAAATGACCAGCTTTTTGCAAAAATCTAGAGTAGATGAGGAGAATCTGGACGTGAACCATGATTGTTGTCAGACTGCATGTTGTAAATGTGGATGGCTGGCTGTGTATCCAGAGATTTGTGAGAACAGTATTGAGATTATAGCAGCCTTTCTCCTCATGGTGAATTTTAACACTTGGTACATAGCAAAATGCAATGATTTAATACATGGGTGTACACAGATTAGTAGAAGAAAAATCAAACCGTGATCTATCTAGTCTTGCAGTATACAAGTTTTCTCTAGCCATTTTGTTTGCTCCAGCGTTTCAGGTTTGTTTTTTTTTCGGCTTTTCCTGGTTAGGGGTCACCACAGCGGAACTCCAGTGTGCTAATTGGCAGTCGATTTTTATGGTGCAGAGTTGCTAGCCTGACACCCAACCTTCAGCGAAGGCACACCCATTCACGCATGTCTTTCGGAGGCCACTGAACCATGGGAGGACATGCAGACTCCACACAGAAGGCACTCCAGTCACGAATCGAACAGGAGAACCTCTTGCTGTGAGGCAACAATGCTATTGCTGTACCACCATACTGCTAAATTCTTGCTTTCCCTTAAACATCACTTTCTGCTGGGTGTTCTGACAAAATTCCATTTCTGTTGTGTTCCTTCCATTTTTCTAAAGATTTAACCTTTTTCTTTTTTCTTTTACACTTTTCAAAACTTCTGTAATGGTTTGTATAAGTTTTTGGTATTTTTTGTCGCTAACAGCATTGAACTTGGTAAGGTCTTACTAAGTATAGGCGATTCAGATCATATTTCCCAGCACACCGGAATCCATCTTTAGCTGCTAGCATTTGTTCTCCCAACTATAAGGTTTTTAGGATCTTGGTCTTAACATGTTCCTAATTTATCTTCCCCCGATCTTTTCTTAACCTTTGTTTCTTGTGTTTTTTGTATGCCCTGGCAGTTCAGCCTCTTCAACTAAACCCTGCCAGAGCAGGTCTTTCTCTTGACACTACCCTGCCTCTTTTTGTTGGGGGACTGATAACCGTATACTGCTTAGCCTACAGGCACTCTTATAAATTACCATTTCTTGGGTAGTTTGCTTATTTCCTTTAGACAATTTCAAATCACTCCTTGCTCATTTTGTGTTCCACTGTTTGGTTTTCCTAGTGGTGAAATCTTCATTTCATTGCTAGTTTGTTTCTGGAGGGGGGGCATGTTCTGCTGCGTAAGCCACACTGATTGCTGCAGAATTTACCCACAGTTGATAGGACTTGATCATAAGGGCGAAGTCTGAGTGATCAAACACTAATGGTGGGTAAATTCTGCAGCTAGATTTCCTGTGGGTTATTGTTACTGACGTTTTTATTTAAAATTGCATACTTGGGTTCATAGGTCTATACTAGGCTAACTACCACTGGGGGTCTTTTAAGCCTAGCAATGCATACCGAATTTGACAAGTTCTGTTACTACAGGGCCTGGGAGATTTTATAGGCTGCCTGTGTGTGACATGGGTGCCAAACCAGGTTTGAATTTCCTGTTACCCATCGCAATTGTGCAAGTTGCAGTTGTTAGGTTAAGGAGGAACTTCTTTTCATGGATGGGGAGCCTGTTCAGACAAGGCTAGTCTCTGGGATACATGCCTGTCTGTCCAGCTGGTCTTGGTTATCGCAAGGTACAGGTCTTAACAATGGTAATTCTGATGCTGGCTGTTTAGCGGATATGCACGAGATTCATCAGGGTGAGTCTAACAATGCGTTGTATGTCAGGGGTAAATCTCAACATTCTGAATACAGGGATATGACTGGCAGTCTGCATAGGACATATTACTTGTGCCTTGTGTTCTTTTAGTAAGGAACCTCTGGACGTTCATTACTGAAGTGGCACTGTACTTTGTGTGAGTGCTGAATACAGTGGAACAATGACTTGGACCTAGATATGCCATACCTTAGCTGCACAATATAGAATGACTTCCTCACTACTGTAGGCATGTGATGGTCAAAGGCTAGCTTACTGTCTGCATGAGTTCAAGACCTTTACTACTAAGTCAGCTCGTAGGGGTGTGTTGTAAATATGAAAGTTACCAGGGGTGGGTAACTTCCAGAGCCATTGTTTTTGATTTTTTTTTTTCTTGGCACTTTGTTTTAGTCCATGGCTCTGCCAAGTTGTCAACCCTTCCTGGAGATCAGAGTTGAGAGGGGTTCTGTAACTACTCCTATTTTGCAATAGTTGGCAAATTTTCGTCAGCCAGACACCCTTGGCATTGGCCTTTAATTCAAAGTAGATTCCAAAAAGGAGCCTGTCCCGGGGCATATCCCGAGGATATCTTGCTTGTGATTGGCCTCTCTTGTAGAGGTGGACTTCCAAATTGACTTTCTTGGGCTTGTGTGAGCCACAGGGTAAAGTAAAGGTTTATTGCCTTGAGCTTGTCAATGACCAAGTGGAGTATTGTCAGATGCCTTTGCCAGATTAAAGTAGGCTATGTGAACCTTCTTGTCCATTGCTTTGGTGACCATCTCCAAGTAATCTCCCAGGTTGACTAGGCATAACATGGCCTTGATGAAACCAAACTGGTTTGGGTCCAGTGTCCTTTATCATTTCTATTATTCTTTCCATGGCTTTGCATGCGAGACATGAGATTTGCAGGTCTGTAAATGGCCTGCCTTTGTGCAGAGGGAAGGCTGTTGCTGCTTTCCATTCATGAAATATGAAGCCTGTTTGGAGGCTGTGGTTAAATGGTGAATCTAAAGTTGTCTTCATTTGGTCATCAACCTGTGGGTTCCCTGATAAGACACGGATCCAACTCTGCTGCATACCCAGCATCTTGATCTGAGCGGTTAGCTCCTCCCCTACCTGTAATGCCCCTGTTTTCTTCCTCCCTTCAGATCTCATTTGCTGCATTTCGTGTCCACATTATGATCCGTGCTCTCTGCTGCTGTTGAGTAAGTGACTTTCTTTAACTGTTAGATTCTCCTTTTCTTATGTTCTTCCTTTTCTACTTCCCCTTGTGCTTCTGCATCAGGTAAAAAAAAAAAAAAAAAAAAACCTTTATCCAATTTTTCTTTCTGTTGTGCGCACATGTGGTCTGAGTGTGGGTGTGCTGGGCCATAGGTTGGGAGAAGTCTGATACATGTTTATTTCCTTTACAGCTAGAAACTTGCAAGCTAACTCTGAAAATACTGTACAGTATTCAACTTTCTGTAGCAAGAACGAAAAAAGAAAGCTAGCGGCCGTAAAAGATCAGTAGCTGTGAAGTGCCACCCACATGCATAAAATGTCAGGTGATCAGCAAATGACTATATAAAGCACTGGGTTTTCTTCACATGCATCTTGATAAAGCCTGGTATTAACCAGGCGAAAGTGCTCTATTTTATTTGGATTGCTGTTCGTTTTTTCATCTTTGTCACGTCTATTAAAGACAGTTTTCAGTATACTTCGTTGGTCAGTGGTCTCTTACTGTGGAATTATCTCATTTCTTGGTTTAGAAGTCTGATGCCCCCAAGCCAGGCTTTTGAAAATGTATAATGTGTGGCCACAAGCTCTCTCCAGCTGATGGCCACACTGTCTGCATTTTGTATTGGGACAGCCCACTTGCAGACCCTCGTGTTCCATCTGTGCCGGGTTTAATCCTCTGGCACTGTTGGACAGGAGAAACAAGCTAATCTTCAAGGGCCGCCTCCTCTCTTCCTCTGGGACTCTGGACCCTTCTACCTCTGTCTCTGCCCTGGTTTCTAGGAGTCCAACTCCCACCAAGATATCTGGGGACTGAGGCAAATCAGGCAAGTCCAGGGGTAGGCCCAAGAAGCGGTCCCCTGATTGGTGCCGGCCCTCCAACCAAAGTTAGGTCTGATCAGAGGATGGAATCTCCCCAGTTTCATTCCCCTCTGTTCTCCCAGGAGCTCCAGACCCAGTTTCTGGCTTGGGCCTCCCCTCACCATTCCTCTGTGCCTGTGTCAGTGGCAGCCTCTTCCACTCCATCCAGTCTTACCGAAGCAGAGATGAATTGGATGATGCAGAAGTTTATCTGCACCCTGATAGAGATGGGAGTCTTGCCTGTCCCCTCTCCCTCTGGAATGGGGAGCATGCAGTCTGCATTCATCCCTATTACTCTTGCTCTGACCTAAGTTTCAGACCCCTTGGAGCCAAAGTTGCCCGGAGTCTACTGCGATGGTACCTTGTACCTCGATGCTGGCCATGGCCTTAAGCATGCCTGATCCGAGGGAATGGTGTCCTGCTCAGTTTGTCAGAGCCGAGCCTTCCTCATGGTATCTCTGATTTGAGTTTCGGCTCTAACTCCCCCTTCGGGTTAGAGGGTAATGGCTCTTATCCTCTCTCAGGTCTGTTCTTTGGCTTTTGACTTGGTGGAGAGGGTACTCTTAGAGTCCATAGAGACCCTTGACTATCTCTTCTTCGGATTCTGCCCCAGCTACTTCTGTTTGTGGCATGGATCCTGCCATTCTGCCATCTCTGGGACAGCCTGTCTCTTTGCCCCAGGGTCCTCCTAGGGAAAAGAAAAGGGAGACGTTGGCAAGTCCTCCCCAGAGATCCCCACTGAGGAGGCCCCTCACAAATATGTGCAAAAGGAGGTATTTGGACTTCCCACTGGAGTCCCTCCTTGAAGACACTGATTTTGGAGAAAGGGAAGGTTCTCCTGGTGACCCCCCGAGAATGACTCCTTTAGAGACATGGAACTTCTTTGCCAGCGTGGGGGGTGGTCTGCCCAGAAACCTACCCCAGATGAATGTGTTCCTAACGGCATTTGGTGCATGATCCTCTACTTTTCTGGGGGTGTCCTCCCACGGATACTTTAGTGGATCTTATTGCATCTCTGAAGTGAAAGGATCCCATTCATAGAGCCCATTCCCAAACACCCGGACAAGGTTTTCAGCCCCCTTCAAACAGGTCCCATTGGAATAAGGAGTCCCCAATTGATGCCATGGTGATAGCAGCTGCCATGAAGGAGCTTGCTCCGGAGAGCTCTGATCCACCCTCCTGACAGTCAAGGATGATGGACCATTTTGAGAAGCGGGTGTACGCTTCAGTGACCTTCTCTGTATGTATGGGTGCTGAATTACATGGCATGTGTGATTTGGCTGCAGAAGATTGCAGAGCCAACTCCTGGGACCATGTTGACGGAGGTGTTCCGCTCATATGGCCACCCTGAAATCAGTTGCTAGCACCTCCTGTCTCCTCCCATGCGACAGAGGATGCTACTAGAGCTGCTGGTACTGGCGTTGCCATCAGGCAACACCTGGCTCTACGTTTTCAGACCCCTTTAAGACTTTTTACAAAGCCCCATATGACCGTTCCTCCCTTTTTGGTAAGTCTGTATGTAACACCTTAGTTCAGAGTGAGGGCGGGAAGACAGTCAGCCGTTGGAATCCACTTTTTGGCCCCTCAACGAATCTTCTCTAGGAATGTGAGTTAATCCCAGGACACTCTGGGCTCCTTCCCCCAGGGGCAGAGGGTGATCTAGACTCTGCTGTGGAGGCAGAGGGGGGTCTGAGGATCTGGAGAGCCTTTCTCAGAGGGACCTGTGAAGTAACTCTGAAGGGTTGCCTGACTTCTAGGCTCTGAAGGCAGTCTAAGGTCACCTCTCACTACACCTAACAGCGTGAGAGTCCATCACAGAAGATCATTGGGTGTTGCGAGTTATATCCAGAGGCTATTCAGTCCCCTTCGAGTTACCTCCACCGAGACGACACCTGGACATTCTGTCTGCAGAGGGAGGATGCAGCACTGGAAATTGTGAAGCTGCTAGAAAGGCGAGTCATCCCAACCTGCCCAGACCAGTCTGGATTAGGCATTTATTCCAGGTTCTTTGTGGTGCCAAAGGAGACTGGGGACATGAGACCCATTCTGGATCTCTCCATCTTAAACCTGTCAGTGGCAAAGATGAAGTTCTGGATTGTCACCCTTCTGTCTATCCTGCACTTTCTGCAGGAGATTGACTGCTCGATTGACCTCCAGGATGTGTACTACTGCATCAAAATGGACAGGTGCTCTGAGGTTTCTTTGCTTCTGGCTGGGAGGCAGTCATCAGTTAAGAGTGCTTCCCTTTGGTCTCACCACAGCCCCAGAGTGTTCAAAGTGACAGAGGTAGCAGCTCACCTGAGATTCCAGGGCATACAGGTCTTCCCCTGTCTGGACTACTGGCTCCTCGCTGCCCCTTCCAGGCATCCACTGTCAAGCGAGGGTTTTGTTTGTTTCTAGCCCAGCAGTTGGGCATTGCCATCAGTCTCAGCAAGTCGTCGCTGGTCCTGGTTCAAGCATTGTATTTCATCGGTGCTTGATTGGAGACTATTCAAAACTGAAGTCAGTATTACCTCTGAGAGGATACGGTCTCTGAAGCTGCATCTCCTGTGCATTCTTCAAGCTCAGTCACAGTGGAAATGGTATTAAGGGTGTTGGGGTCCATGGCGACCAAGATAAATCTCTTGCCTATTGGGCATTATATGCAAATTCTTCATTATAGTGGAGAGGCTCAGCAGGTCTGTTCTGATGCCCTACGAGTGGCTTCTGAATCCTTCAGTAGCGAAATAAATATTTCTCAAGTAAGGTCAGCCTTGCTGCAGTCTCTTCACCTCTCCCTCCAATGGGAAATGTGAGTTTTTTTTTTGCTGTGAAGCCCCCAGAAACGCTGTAATTCATGCTTTAGCCCCTTGGTCTTCTGTATTCATATCCTGCTCTTCCTTTTTAATACCAAAATTCCTTCAGAAAACTCGCAGGCTGAGGATCCTAGTTGTCCTCATTGCCCCGTTCTGGCCTCGCCAAGTCTGGTTTTCCTCTGTGGTCTTGTCTGGTGGTTCCACCATGGACATTGGATCCACTTCTGCATCTTGTCCTTCTGTGGATTTGAAAATTTTACTGGAAGATTGCTTTTTTGGTTACTATCATGTCTGCCAGGAGGGCTTTGGAGCTTCAAGCTTTGTCAAGCCCCCTTATCTTTCATAAGAATAGGGTATTCTTGTATACTAATCCAGCCTTTCTTCCCAAGGTAGCTTGAGTCTAATATTAATTGGGTAATCTCCCGTTTCCCCCAATTTTTAAAAACTAGTGAGAATACAAATTGCACTTGATGGACGTGCGCAGACAGGTGCTTTTTACCTGCACAGGACTAAAATTTCAAGTCTGATCAGCTCTTCTTTTCTTCTTCTAAACCCTTTTGAGGGATACCAGTATCTAAGATTACCATTGCCCGTTGGATTTCCCGGTGTTTAGGTGTATTTTGCTAGGGGTTTATTCCCGCTAGTTCATGTGAAGGTGCATTCCACCAGATCTATGGCTACTTCAGCCTTTTGGTCCATGGTCTCATTGAATATCTGCTATGCAGCTACTTGGGCATCATCTCATACCTTCATCTCTCCTAAGTTGGGACATTTGTCAGGAACAGGGCATCCTTTTACCTATTGGAGATGCACTTGTATAGCCAAAGTGGAAGCAAAGCTTTCCACCCAAGACTGGACTAGACAGCCAAGAGGAGAGGGTAAACACTTGCACCACACCCATCACATATTCCCTCAAAACATACACCACCAAAACACATACATAGAAATGCAAAACACTACATTCATGGAATCTCTCAAAAGTCTTCTCAAGCAACAGACCTCCAAAGCAGAAACGCAAGCGACCTCCTCCACCCCCCCACCCCCCAACACAACTCAAATGATACACAGCCCACTAACTGTGTGCCACCCAACCACAGCACATAAGGCACAATATGCCCAACACTCCAGTCATAGGTGATGTTCCACTCACTGGGCTAAACAAGGAGAAAGTTACTGTCATTTGCCTGTCTGGTGCCAGGACCCACCACATAATGCACACACTTGGGTCACTCCACAAGTACACATATAACTGTCAGTGTCCATGTTGGTGTGAATGACTTGAGACTGACCTCCCTAGACTACATGAAGAGACCTGGAGGAGCTCTCCAATCTTGTAACCCAGGCAGGTATGACCCTAGCCCCGAGTAGCATCCTGCCATCACCCAGAGTGATACTACAGTACAAGGACAAAATGACTTCAATTGGCTAAGCTTCTGGTGTCATTCTAAGGGGATCAAGCATCTGTGTGCTTGGGATGACATTATTGACAGACCATGATGCTTTGTCAGAGATGGGTCTGCAACTGTCACCCTTTGGGATACTGGCTAAGACTCTTGCCACTCCTTTAGTGTTTTTTTTATTTTTTTTGACAAGGTTCAAATGACAAATTCACCAACGTAACAGGTACAAGCAAGCAAAATCTGAGGGTAATGCTACTCTATGCTAGAAGTCCAAACCTCAAAATGCACTCACTCGAGGCACTCCTTAAAATGGAGAACTACCTCTGTGCAGTGACAGACCTGGTTCAAGGCCCAGAGAGCACCCCTGCATTACCAGGCTATAATTCTTACCACACCTTTTGGCCACCTAACCTGGACTGAAACACTAAAGGCAGAGGCATGTCCATTAAGGATATCCACACCTCCAGGCTTGTTGCTCAGCATAATGCATCAGATTATCCAAATGCAACTAACTCTGGGCAAGACCGCAATCCAAATTGTAGCTTGCTAAGATCCCTCACCATGCCCCAGAATTCCCACTTTTTTCTTGATACACAAAGATATTAGGGTACAACCTAACACCCTAATAATGGGCAACTTCAACTACCCCACCATTAACTGGGAAAACTACTCGTGTACCAATTCTTTTTTGCTCAACGTTTTCTGGAATTCATAAATTCCAACGTCTTGGATCAACTGGTCCACAGCCCCACCAGGGCAGCAATGTCCTAGACCTGGTTCTTGCCAACATGGGAGGGAGACTGGTGTTCCACGTCAGAGGTTAATTCCTTGTTCAGATCTGACCACAAGCTAATCACCCTAGACATCCACATCCCACCCCCCCATTAGGGGAAGCCACTGTAAAAAAAATTTCTCCAAAGCCATCTTCGCTTAAGACAGAAGTGGCAAACTTCACGACACCCATGCAGACTGATAGAGGTACGACGACTGAATCCTACACAAATGCACTTTTATAAGCACTTACACGAGTGTATGGATCGTGCTATCCTCCCAAAAAAAAAAATCTGGTGGTCCCCTGCCATAAACTCTGCAACAGAAGAAACTGCTGCAAGAGTGTAAAATCCCATGATAAGCAACTCCCTGGTCTTCCTCCGTAGGAAGCTGAGATCCCTCAAAATCCTTCAAAGCTATTTACGTAAACAAAATCGCCCCTGTTTCTAAAGATGACCACAAAGCATTCTATAGCTATTTCAAGAATCTCAATGGCAACACTCTGATCTGCTCTGAGTTGCAGCACAATGGCACTATAAACGTACAGAACCAACTGATATTTCCAACATCCTGGCCAGATGGGTTCAGTGCCAACTTTACCCCCCTCTCACCCCCTAAAGAACCTATCTCTATACTGGAAGAATGCAAAGTTCCTGTAATCACTGCTGCCCAGGTAACCACTCTCTCCAAAGCCAAGAGCACAGCATCTATGGGACCTGACAACATCTCAGGCTGTGTTCTACACTAACTACAGAACAAACTGGCACCCTACTGAAGTACCATGTTCAAGCATAGCCTCACCTCAGGCTTTGTGCACATTGAATGGTGCACGACACTTATCCCACTCCAGAAAGGGGGATCCACCACAGACCCTGGGAACTACTGTCTCATTAGCCTGATGAGCCTGGTCTTCAAGGCCATGGAACTTATAAACAGACATTGGTAATCTCCAAACTCTGGACCACACCCAGTTCGGGTTTGTAAAAGGCAGATTGTGTCTCTTAAACCTGACAGACTACTTTGCCCTTATCTACAGCTTTGGTGACTGCTTCAAAGTGGTTCATGCAGTCTGTCTAGATCTTGCCAAGGTTTTTAACACTATCCCCCACTCAGGCACGTATACCTAGTTTAGTGAGTTTATCTAAAATTCCAGTGTCACAAGATGGGTTGCCAACTGGCTCACTGACGGAACCCACACTGAAAGTAGCAGACTCCAAATCCGACATCAGGCAAGTGGAGTACCACAGGTTTCAGCCCTGGGTCCTCTACTGTTGGGCTGTACTTCAGAGAAGTAGATACAAAACACAGAAGGTCTTTGGCTGATGAAGTCCACAGATGACTGCAAACTAGGAGCCCTAATCGAAACTCCTAAAAATGTGGACATCCTACAAAAGGGCATCACTGAGGCATGCCTGGTGTCAAAACCATGGCCTCAAGCTCCGTGCCAAAAAGTCTATAGTCATCCCTTTTGATAGAAACTCTGTACCCATGAACTGCCACATGGGTGGTAGTCTACTTCTCACCAAAACTGAGACCTTGGGACACAGGTGGACAGTTTTGGTCACCGCCACAGTAGTCGGGAAATCCTACGTGGCACACCATCACAAAAGATTTCTCATCCAGGAAATGAGAGATTGTTCCCCTCTATTCATCACTCATTCTACCCATTAAGAGTAGAATGCCCATTTTGGTATGTAGCTCACAAGACATCAACTGTTAAGGCGCAGAAATACCTCTGAGGATTACCAGCCTCAGATGTCCTATGCAGACTGTCTCAAACTCTAGCTTTACTCCGTTGAATATTGCCTACTCTGAGGCGATCTCTGCCTAACATACAAAGCTATGTCAAACCTAGAGCTGTTGGACATGCTCTACTTAAAGAAATCCCAATGAGCTACATGTTCTAGAGACCTAAACCTTGTCACCACAATAAACAGAACATGCTGGAGGGATAGATTCCCATCCCAGACTCTTCCCATACTCTGGAACAAACTACCTATCTATCAAACAAAACTCATTAGCACTCAAGAAATATCTTGATTGGATGGGAAATGGGAAATTCACCCTGGGGATCACTTCTGTGACTCTGCTCGACAGAGGCACAGGAAAATTTTCTTGGGTGGCAAAAGCCAGGGTACCTTTTTGTCTAGGCTTGTATAGGCCCTAGGGCCAATAGCTAGTACCTACCTATGAACCTTTGGCTCTGCCGTGCTGCGGCATATCCTTCCATGAGGGCCTCCCAGGTGTTTAGCTGGAGTACTCACCATAACATTCCATCAGAGTAGTTGCTCTTCATTTGCCTTTGGTCATTCTTCTCTACTTCCCCCTGCTTTGTATAGACTATGGTTGTGTGACGAGTGGAGGATGTGTTTACCACCAGGGTGCCTCTTGTCTCCCCTGCTTGCTTATGGAGACTTTTGGTATGGCACAAGGTATTTGGGTAGGGTGCGATGCTAGGTTGGGCAGCAAACCCTTCCTGAAGGGAAGGAGATGAGGGCATTGTGGGTAGGGGAGGAGCGAATGGCTCGGATCGAGATCTGGATATACGGCAGAGTTTGATCTGTGCCGGTTCCGGGAACCCACAGTTCGAAGACCACTGAAGAGCAGCACCTCAGATGGAAAGTTATGGTGAGTACATCTCTTTTCAAGAGACCTGATGGGTCATGTTTCTTTAGAAGCAGCCTGGGATATTGTCGGGCCCGTTAAAGTGCTCTTACCTTTAAAGAGCATTGAGGACATGTTGCTTGGTGATAGGGGGTTATATTTGATGGCATTTCCTGGGGGGTTAAAATTGGAGCTTAATCTGTCAAGTTTGCTGCATCTTCTAGCTTAGTATAGTGGGTCTATTGACAGTGAGTGCCGCACACAATTATGTATTGCCTTTGAGGTTGTTGGTATAGCTAAAGAGTGCCTGGTGGTCGTCCTTGGTCAGGGAGCCCAAATTAACCTAATTTGGGTTTGGCAGACATTTCCCTCTGAGTTGTTGGAGCACTTATCTTGTTGGGTGCTATGCTTCCTAATTTTTGGAAGAATGTTTTCCTTCAGTTATACAGTCTATTGATGTGATTCCACCAGGGCAGCACCCCCCCATATGTTATCCTGGTGGGTACAGCTGCCTTTGTGCAGCTATTAACATGCTTGCTTGTACAAGGTTTCTGCAATAGGTTCTGAATAAGCTTCTTAGCCCCCCAAGCCCTTCTGTGTTATAGAGAAGCCTTCTAGTTTGTCAGTGGGAGTGGTAAGCACTAGGTAACTTATCTATCACAGGAGGAGGAGGAGTGGTTTCTGGCCCAGGAATTAGTTTATTGGCCGTTTGAGGAGCTTTTCCATCTTTCAGCCTTCTGATTTAAAAGCCTGTGTTTGCGCTTGTTTCTTGCCTTTCCTGTTAGTAGTTTAGTCCAGGTACATATTTGCTGTATCCAGGACTCTTTGTAAGCTTCTGAGCTCCCCAAGCCTTCCCATGTTGGAGGGAAGCCTTCCAGCTTTCAGTGTGAGTGGTAAGCATTAGGTAGCTATCTACTACAAGAGGAGTGGTCCCTGGCCCAGAAATTGTAGCTATTGGCTGGCTGAGCAGTTTTTTTTCGTCTTTCAACTTTCTGGTTTGAAAGACTCTCTTCTCGCCTTTCTTATAACTAGCCTAGTCCGGTTACAGAGTTGCTATATCCAGGATTGTTGGTAAGCTTCTGAGCCACCCAAGCCTTTCCGTGTTGCAAGGAAGCCTTCTAGATTATCAGTGGGAGTAGTAAGCACTAGGTAGCCTATTCCCCACAGGAAGTGAGTTTTGGCCCAGAAATTGTAGTTTGTCAGTTTGCCATCTCTTTCAACTTGCTTACTTAACCTGTGTTTGCACTTGTTCCCCACCTTTCCTGTAACTAGTCTAGTCCAGGTACAAATTTGCTGTATCCAGGACTTTTTTGAGCTTCTGAGCCACCCACAAGCCTTTCTGTGTTGGAGGGAAGGAAGCCTTCTAGCTCATCAGTGGGAGTGGTAAGCACTAGATAGCCTGTCTACCACAAGGAGTGGTTCTTGGCCCAGAAATTGTAGTTTATTGACCATTTGGACAGTTTGTCCATCTTTCACCTTTCTGGTTTAAAAGACAACATCTGTGCTTATTTCCCATCTTTCCTGCAACTAACTTACTGAGAAGCACTAGAAAGCCTTAAACTGATACAAGCATTCTAGCTTGGAGGAGAGACTTTGTAGTGATTATCAGTTTTCTGTACTTGACTTTTTTTCTGCCTAAACACTGATTTTTTTCCAGCATTTATTGTGATTTAAAAGCTTGTTTTTTCACATTGTACTTATTTGACTGCCTGCACTTTTAAAAAGTCATTTTTTGTTTAACTGTTGCAGGCTACACCAAGTCAGCCTTTTCTGATCATTTGTAGTAGTTTAAAGCTGTGTATTTTTTTTACTGTTTATACCGTTCAAAAAAACAAAATAACCAAAAAAATTCATGGTTTCCTACCTTTCTAAGTTAGTATAGGCTAGTTTTCAGGCTAGTGCTGAACTCAGGGCTGTTAAGTTTCTGAGTTGCCCATACCTTACAGATAGAAGGAAGTTTCTCTGCTCACCTGTGAGAGGAGAGCTTTGAGCAGACTGTCTGTCCCTGGAGGAGTGGTTCCAGCCCAGAAGTTAGTAGTTTAGTGGCCATTTTGGGCTAATTTCTATCTTTCATTTCCCTGCTATAAAAACCGCGTTTGCACAGTTGCGCATCGGGCAGCACTGGTTAGCTAGGGTTAAATTATTCCCGGCGCCACTAAGTCTCCTTCAGTTTTCCTTTGAAACTAGTCTCTCACCCTAAGCACTGAAAAAGCATCCTGCAGCCCAGCACTTGCTCAGACCTAATAGCAAGCACTAATATACCCTGACACTTGATTGCCCAGCAGGGCAAGGCTCTTTATTCACCCCTCACCAATCAAGCGACTAAGCAGATCACCCTACTATTCAGGCATGACCAAAGGGCAATTTCAGGTGTACTCTCCAGTCCAGCTGGTGAACCTGGGTATCCTGAGGCAATGTTACAACTGCCTCATGTACACAGGCAACCTTCTACCACAAAACACTAACGTGTGTGACAGGCGCAGTTATACAGCCAAACTGGAGGCTAAGCCGTCTCCTTTAGACCGTCTGTTCCAGTCTTTGGTGGAGAAGGTTAACACTTGCACCACACCTCCAGCCACACTCGGGCCTACTAAACCAGCACTGGCAAAAAGTACACAGTGATACTCTGAGGCTCTAAAAAAACCTGCAAAAGCATCAGAGACCTCCAAAGCAGACACCCAAACAACCTGCACCTCCTGTCACAAACCAGACACCTAAAACACACAATCAGCGTGCCGCACAATCCCAGCCCTTCAGGCGAAATAACATGCCTAACACTAGTAATAGGCGAGACTATAATCTGGCACACTGGCATCCCACTTGCTAAGCTGGACAAGCAGGAGGTTACTGTTAGCTGCCTGTCTGTAGCCAGACTCAGCCACATAACACAAACGCTCGGGTCACTCCAGAACAAGTACAGATATGACTGTCATTGTTCATGTTGGTGTGAATGACCGGAGACGTACCTCCCTGAACTATATGAAGAGACATGGAAGAGCTCTCTAATCATGTAGCCCAGGCTGGTATGACCCTGAGTAGCATCCTGCTCTCACCAAGAATGATGCCTCAGAATAAAGAAAAAAATGATCAATTTCAACAATTGACTAGGCTTCTGGTGTCATTCAAAGGGGATCCAGTGTCTGTCAGCCTGGAATGACATGCTTGACAAGCCGCGTTGCTTAGCAAGAGACTGCTTGCACCTGTCACCCCTAAGCTTTAGAATACTAGCCAAGGCTCTTGCTGCCCCCATAGTGCCTTTTTTAGTCGAGGCTCAAAACTCAAACCCACCTCCATAAACAGCACAATTAACAAAAAACTGAGTGTTATGCTACTCATTGCCAGGAGTTTAAATCTCAAAATGCACGCTCTCTATGCACTTCTCAGTATGGAGAACGTCGACAACTGTGCAGTAACTGAAACCTGGTTCAAGGCTCCAGAGAGCACCCCAGCACTACAGGGCTACAACTCGTATAATTACGTTTCGGCCACAGAACACAAACATAAAAGGGAAGGGGCGTATCCATGTTCATCAAGGATACCTACACCTTTAGGTTAGTGGCACAGCATGATACCTCTGAGATCATCCATGTGAAACTAACATCGGGCAAATCTGCAGTGCAAATTGTGGCCTGCATGACCCAGGACCACCACTTTACCTTTGTGGAGACACTGGAAAATATGAAGGTCCTACCGAACACCCTGATATGGGCGATTTTTCAATTACCCTACAATTAACTGGGAATACTCCAGTACAAACTCCCAGGCCCAGCGCTTCCTGGAATTAATCACCTGAAATGCCCTGGATCAGCTGGTAAAACTCCCCTATCAGAGGTGAAAACATATTGGACCTGGTCATCACCAACATGGGCGACAGGTGTTCCACACCAGAGGTTAACCTGTCACTGGTTGGATCAGACCGTAAATTAATCACTCTGGATGTCCACATCCCGCTACCACCCCCAACTAAGGAAACCACAGTAAAAAAACAGTTTCTAAAGCAAACGTCACCGTACTTAAGACAGAGGCGCAAGTTTCACAGTCCACGCTAAAGGATAGCACTGCCCAAGATGCAGAAACCTTTACAAATGCACTCTGAGCACCTACAAGGATGCATAGATTGTGCCATCCTTAGCAAAACCAAGACTCACTCCTCTAAGCGAAGGAAACCAATCTGGTGGATCCCTGCCATAAACAGGCTATACAATAGGAGGAAACTAGTTCAGAAAAAAAGCAAATCACAAGAAGGAAAGACATCCCTGATCAATATCAATAAGAAACTAAGGTCCCTCATAAAATTATCGAAGGCTAACTTCGAAAGAAAAATAGCCAAGGATTCAAAAGAACCACAAAGCCGCCTTTAGCTATGTTAAGAATCCAAGTGGCAACTCGCAGATATGTACTGAACTAGTGCAAAATAGCACAAAATATACTGAACCTACCGATATTGCCAACATCCTGGCAGATTCAGTGCCAACTTCACCCCCAAAAGGGCTCACAGTAATACTGGAAAAGTGTAGTGTCCCAGAAATCACAAGCACAGATGAGCCAAAAACAGAGTCAATGAGGTCAGGTGGTGTCCCAGGCTGCGTCTTGAACAAACTAACTCCCCACCTAAACACGCTGTTCAACCTCAGTTTTTCCACAGGCTACGTGGCCATAGAATGGTGCACAGCAACGGTTATGCCACTACACAAAGGAGGGGCCACAACTGACCCTGGTAACTATCGCCCCATAAGCCTGACTAGCCTGGTCTGCAAGACTATATGGAGCGCATCATCCCTGAACTCATTAACAAAGACCTTGAACCTACAAACACTTGACCTGACCCAGTTTGGCTTTTAAAGGGCAGATCATACCTACTAAACCTGGTTGACTACTTTGAGACAGTCACACGACCATAGACGAGGGAAGGTTGTTCACACAGCCTACCTTGACCTCGTCAAGGCTCTCAACACAATTCCCCATTTGGGTATTACAGGAAAACTCACCAGCCTGAACATAAACCCCTACGTCATGAGATGGGTTGCCAACTGGCTTAGACAGAACTTGCATGGTAAGAATTGTGAGCTCCAGGTCCGACTCTAAACCCGTCACAAGTGGTGTCCTGCAAGGCTCTGTCCTGGGACCCTTACTGTTCACTATATACTTCTCAGAAGTACAGGCAAACACAGGAGGACTGGTTAACCAAGTTCGCCGATGACTGCAAACTGGGAGCCATAATTGAGATTCTAGCTGTCACTGACATCCTCCAAAAGGGCCTTACTGAGACTGACACCTGGTGTCAGTCATGGCCTCAAGCTAAGTGCCAAAAAATGCATAGTCATCCTGTTTGGGAAAAACAAAACACCCACAAATTACCACATAGATGGCAGCCCCCTTAATACAGAAGACATAAGAGATCTGGGGACCCAGGTAGATGGTAACCTCTCTTGACAATCATATTGCCGAAGTAGTTGGGAAATCCTATGTGGCCCATCTAATTACTAAAGGGTTCACGTCTAGAAATAGAGGTTGTAGTGCCCCTCTACTAGTCACTCATCAGACCTATCAGAGTACAATGCCCCATTTGGGATGTACCTCAAAAGACCCTTCCAACAACTGGAAAGACCACAAAAGTACCTCACCAAGAGGATTACTGGCCTCAAACATATGTCCTATGCAGCCTGACTGAAACTGCGGCTGTACTCAGTGGCATATCGCTTACTCAGAGATGATCTCTGCCTGACTTAGAAAGCCATGTCATCACAGAATTGATGGGACATGCTCTACCTGAAGAAATCCAAGTCACTGCGAGCCACACGCTATAGTGAGCTAAACCTCGCCGCAACAATAGAACATGCTGGAGGGATAGATTCCTGTCGGAGACTCCCCATGCTTTGGAACAAAATTCCAAACTACATTAGGCAGAGCCTCACTGACACTCAAGAGAAACCTTGATGCGTGAATGGGTAACAGAAAATACACCCCTGGAATCACTTCATTGGCTCTGCTTGACAGAGGATCAGATAATCAATGGGGTGGCGAAAGCTGACTCACTCTGGCTAGGCTTATAAATGCCCTCTGGCAGCCTAGTACCTACCTATCAACCTGTAGGTAGGCAGCATTGTTCTTGGGGGTTTGACATTTTGCTTAGTTACACTTAATAGTTGGAAGTTGGCCTTAAAGTACTTAAATTCCAAGGTTAGCTGGGGCTCCAGGTTTTCACTAAACTTCAAAGGAGACCATTTTGTGCTCTGACGTTGCTAGAGAACATTACACTAGGGGATGTGCAATGCTGTCCCATGCTGGTTAGGAGCAGATCCAGTATGTTTGCGTTCTCTGGTGTATTGACTATCTGGTTCAGGGACTTGCAAAACATCCAAGAATCCCAGTTGATGGGATAACCATCTAGGAGTATATTAGGTTGGATGATAGTTTTCCAGTAAGCTTTAAATACGTGATCTGAAGTTTCTTTATTTGGTCTTCAACCTGTGGGTTCCTGGATCTGGCACATATCCAACTCTGCTGGATATGCCACATCTTTATCTGAGCTTTAAGCTCCTCCCCTACCCATAATGCCCTGGTCACCTTCTTCCCTTCAGGTCTTGTCACACTATTGTCCACATCACAGTCCATGCTGTCTGCTTATAAAGCTTGGTTAAGTGTCTTTATAACTTAAATTTTCCCCTTGTCTCATTATCCACTTTATCTTGTACCTTCCCTCATGCTCTGTTAAATCTTTCATGTATGTGTGGATAGTGTGTGAGGTGAGCATGTTAGGGCTTGGGTTTGGAATATGTCAGATACCTAAACCAGGCTTCCAAAAATGCACTGTGTGACCATAAGCTCTCCCAGCTGATGGCCACACACTGTGCTTTGTCTGGGGGCAGCCCATTTAGATACCTCCTGTTCCATCTGTGCCAGGTTTAATCCTCAGACAGTGATGGGACAGGAGGAGTAAGTTAAATGTGAAGGGCCTTCTCCTTTCCAGTGGGGCACAGGCCTCTTCTGCCCTGGCTTCATCTGTCTCCACCACAGCCTCTGGGACTCTACCTCCTGCTAAGAGGCTGGGGGACAGAGGCCAGCCAAGACAAAGGACCGGACCAAGAAGTCTTCCCTGGATTGCTCGGGTTTGGCAGGTCCTCCAACAAAAGTTCGGTCAGCTCTGAGGTTGGAGTCTCCCTGGCTTAGTTCCCCTCTGTGTTCTCTGGAGCAGGAGGAGCTTTGGACCCAGTCGCTGGTGCAGGCTTCCCCCTCATGGCCACTCCAGGCTGGTGTCTGTGGCCTCATGTCGTTCCACCCACAGTCTTTCCAAAGCAGAGATAAATAGGATGATGCAGAAGTTTATCTACACTCAGATTCAGTTGGGAGTCCTGCCTGTATCCTGTCCCTCCAGAGTGGGGGGCATGCAATCTGCGTAATCTTTATATCCTTCTCCCATCTGACTTCCGGTTTCAGAATCCTTGGATCTGAGAACAGGTCTGCTCCGTAAGTACCTTGTACATTGCCATCTGTGCTCCCTTGAGCAGGTTGGATCAGTCGGACTCCAACCTGTAGCCTCACTGCTGGATCCGAGGAGATGGTGTCTGCTCATAGCTTTTCCGAGCAGAGCCTTCCCCGTGGTGTCTCAGCAGTTGGAGGTTCTGCTCCAGCTCCCCTGTTGGGTCAGAGGGTTACAGCTCCTTTTCCAGAGGCCCATTCCCCTTTGGCTTTCGACGTGGTGGCGAGAATAATCTCAAGTCCTTAGACACTTTACCATCTCATCTGAGTCTGCCCTCGTTACCTCTGTTTCTGGTGTTGGTCCGACCATTCTTTCATCTTGAAGACAGCCTGCTACCACTATGCTGCTGACTGCTCCTTCTTGGGAGCAGTGAGATGTTGGAGAGACCCCCACTGAGGAAGCTCCTTGCAAACATACATGCAAAAGGAGGCATTTGGTTTCCCCACCAGAGTCCCTCATGGAAGACACTGATTTTGGAGGAAGGGGTAGGTCCCCCCGATCACCTCCTGAGGCTGTCTTATGTGGAGACATGATGGGAATTGTTTGCCAGTGTGGGGGGTGGTCTGCCCAAAAACCTAACCCAGATGAATCTGTTCCTGGAGGCATATGGTGCAGGACCTTCTACTTTTGTCCCATCCCACATCTATTGTGGTAGATCTGATTACGTCTTGGGAGTTGAACTGGGCACTGTGGAGCCCATCGCCAAATGCCTGGACAAAGCTCCATTGGAATAATGGCTCCCTAGTTGATGCTATGATGGTGGCAGCTGCCACTAAGCTCGCTCAGGAGAGCTATATATGGTCCACCCTCCTGAAAGTCCAGGACTATGGACTGTTTTGGGAAGCAGGTGTATGCTGCAGCGACCTTTTCTGTTGGGGTGCTGAATTATCTGGCACATGTGACTAGGCTGCAGTGAAAGCTGGTCAAGGCAGTTGCTCATGCTACCCCAGGGTCCATGTGTATGGAGGACAAAGTATTCTCTTGTATGTCCACCTGACATCTGTTAACATCAGTCTCCTCTCCTGTGCAACCAAAGGGGTTGCTAGAGCTGCTGGTACTGGTTTTGCCATCCGGTGCCAAGCCTGGCTCCAGCTCTGCTTTTTCAGAACCCTTTCAGGTGTCCTTTACAAATGCCGCGTACGAGTTCCTCCCATGTTCGTGTTTCACTGTTGCAGTCATCACTGTAGGGTTCTTCCTGCCGGCAGGCAGTCCTCTGTCAGCCAGAATCCCAAAGTCTGGGTCCGATGTCGGCTGTTCAGTCATGCTCCGTGACGTCAGAGCGCTAGGAGTACAAAGCTGCCAGCCGACGCCATGTTCTCCAGTCTTTCTTGCCGTGCGGTGAAAGCAGTTCGCAAGTGCCGGTCAGCTGACTCCTGATATTTTTCCATGCTTCAGTCCGAAGACGACTTCTCAAAGCTAAGTACCCCGTTGGGGAAACTTTTTTTTCTTGCTCCAGTCCGATGTCAAAGTTAATAATTGCATTTCTTGTGGGGAAACAAATACCTCATAAGGATTTCCATTCTTACTGTATTCCTTGTTTAGGCCCTGACCACGACATAGCTAGTTGTCTGTTTTGTGCTAGATTTAACCAACGTACGATTAAGTGGAGGTAAGATTTTGCTTTTCACTACTTTGGCAGGCGATTTAATTATAAAATGTCGTCTGACACGCTTCCGACTACCGGAGTTCACAAACGACGCAAGGATAAGGACAGGCCTCCGAGGTCCAAATCAGACTACTTACAAGCAGAGCCAGCTACAGGTTCGGCCGTCAGTGAGGCGCTTTCGCAGCCCCTGTCGGCCATTTCAGAACCGATTGCCGAAACTGACTCCCACGAGGAGCCAACTAGGCCTTTGAGTACTCCAGCTGCAGGACCTTCAGACAATGCTCCCTCGGATGGGTCTGGAGCTGCTGTGCAGTTACTGGCGTCCGAGGGGGTTTTCAGGCCTACACAGCTTCTGATAAAGGCAAAGCCAAAGACAAAGGCAAAGACTCCTTCTAAATCTAAGACACCAGCCCAGGCCTCTTCTGATCCAGGACCCAAATCTCAAACTGCTACTTAAAATGGCGGAGGACTTGCTAACCATGATTAGGGGTTCACATCCCCCTCCAGACAAAAGGCCAAGGCAAGAATTGGATTATGAATCTTCTGATCAGGCATTTATTTCTTCAGTGTCTTCCTCTGAGCAGGAATACACTTCCCTCCTTATGAGGATTCTGATGCTGAGGAATCCATTCCATCAGCTTCTCCCCCAGAGGATTTTACTTTTGGGGAAACTTCATGACATGAGGGAACATTTCACTGGGAAGGACAGGAGTACTCTGAATCTAAGAGAAGACTTGGGGATTTCCTTCTTCCCCAACATAGACCCCTGGCTATTCCCCCTATTTTGGATATTGTGGATGATGCCTTTTTTGAGGCTAATTTAACTCCTGACTCCTTTCCTCCAGCCCCTGCTAAGCCCAACGGATATTACAGGGTCCCTGACTCACACCAGTTCCTTTACAAATCCTACTGCTGATCCAGAAACCATTTCTCAAGGTCCTAAGGGGGTTAAGGCTGCCTCTGCTAAAAACCCTATTCCGACAGATAAGGATTCTAGAGCTTTGGAGAGATGGGGCAAAAAAGTGTACACTTCTGCCTACTTTATCTATTAAGGCTTTAAATTGTCAATTTCATATGCTAAAATATCAGCAATTTCTACTGTCTGTTATGAAACAAAAGCTAGGTACCATTTCTGCATGTGCAGATAAGGAATTATACAATTTGATACATGCAACTGAACAAGTGGGGAAGCATGGTTTACACTGTGGTTTTGATGCCTTGGAGGCTTCTTGCAGGGCAGCTGCCTCTGGCACAGTCATTAGAAGACATGCTTGGTTAAAGGAACAAAACTTACCTGATAAAGTGAAAGCAAAGTTACTGGATGCTCCTGTTCAGCATAATGTTTTGTTTGGGCCTAAGGCTGAAGAGGTGATAAAGAAAATGGAGGACAAGGCAAAATCCATGCAAACGGTTAAGGATTTCTTACAAGTTCAGCCCCCAAGATTTGGCAGAAATTGGCCAACTAAAAATTGGTCCTTTCCCAACTCGGACAGGCCTCAGAGGTAGATATAGGCACTCCAGAGGGGAGGACCCAAGCACAGACCTTTTACAGATCTAGACAGTGGAGTGCTTCCACCCCCAGGGGTGGAGAGGACAGACTTCAATCTTATAGAAAACAGGCTTAATGACTCCCCCTGCATGGCTCCAGGAACTTCTCTCCTGGAAGCCCCTCTAGGAGGAAAACTCTTCAACAAAATTGGACTTGCATAACCCAAGACAAGTGGGTTCTGGATGTAGTTTCAAGAGGTTACAAATTCCACTTTCATACCTTGCCAAGACCAAACGGATGGCCAGACCTACCAAAACACCAATGGGCAGAGGCATTAAACCAGGTGGGATCCCTCATGGCTATGAGGGCCATAGAACTAGTTCCACAATCGGAGACTGGGCAAGGCTTTTACTCAAGGCTCTTCCTAGTTCCCAGAAAGCAAAATTCATGGAGACTCCTCCTGGAACTCTCAGTCTTAAACACCTTCCTGGAGATACCAAAGTTCAAGATGCTTACTGTGCAGCAGCTCCTGCCAATGTTGAGCAAAAATGCATGGATGGTGACATTGGATTTAAAGGAGGCTTACCTACACATCCCTATCAGACAGGAGTGCAGAAAATACCTCCGGTTCAAGGCCGGCTCGAAACATTACCAATTCTCTGTGCTGCCCTTTGGCTTGTCTACTGCGCACAGGGTCTTTACAAAGTGCCTGGCACCAGTAGTGGCTTATTGCAGACTCAAGGGAATTCAAATTTACCCTTATCTGGACGACTGCCTTAGTCAAGCAGACAGCAAGGGTGTCTTACTCCAGCACCTGGAATTTGTTCAAAATCTACTGAAGTACCTGGGATTCACTGTGAACATAGTCGAATTTGACACCCACACAACTTTTCTGGGTGCTCTTCTAAACACAACAACCCAGATGGCATTCCTGACATCCGAAAAACTGCAACTGGCTTCAACTTTCAAAACCTTAGCGTCTAACTCGGCTAACTGCAAGGAAATTCCTGCAAGCTTTGGGTTACATGGCCTCCTGCATCCTTCTCATACCAAATGCAAGACTACATATGAGAAAAATGCAATGGTACCTAAAAAGTGTATTGTCCCAGCATTGCTACAGTCTAGACACACAGATTGCTGTCTTGCCTTGCCTACAAAAGGAATTCCATTGGTGGACCATGGCATGTCTTCACAACAAAGGGAAAGCCTTCGGTCTGCCTTCAGCCAAGTGTTAACCACGGTCACCTCTGATTACGCATGGGGAGCCCACTTGCAGGGAAAAGGTCTGCAAGGTTTTTGGACAGAGGATCAGAAGCGCCTACATATCAATTTTAAGAGATGTTAGCTGTACAGAGTGCCCTCTTGGCTTTCAGGGTTCTTCTACAACCAGGACGACTACTGATATGGACAGACAACACCACAGTTATGTGGTACATAAACAAGCAAGGGGGTTCACACTCCTACCCCCTTTGCAGACTAGCTATGACTGTATGGAACACCCTCTGGCTTGCAAAGTGGATCTACAAGCTCAGTTCCTGCCAGGAAAACAAAATATTCTGGCAGACGGCCTGAGTAGGAACCTGTCAGACCCACACAAATGGATGCTAGACACCCAAATATTCAAGATGGTTGCAGAAGCCTGGGGCTGCCCGGACATAGATCTATTTGCATCCCCCCTCAGCCACCAGTTACAGATTTTTTGCACAAGGACATTTCACAAGCTAGCATGGAAAGTGGATGCACTATCATTCAGTTGGAGAAACCTCTCTGGGTATGCCTTTCCGCCACTACCTCCTCTTCCACGGGTGTTACTAAAGATCAAACAGGACAAGCCCAAGATGATGATTTTACTGGCCCCAAATTGGCCTAGTCAATTTTGGTACTAACACTGAATCTATCCCAGGAGCCTCCTTGGATTTTACCTCTGATTCCAAATCTTTTGTCCCAACACCACAGCCAGGTTCTGCACTCATGTCAAAACTCTCAGCCTGGCGAATTCAGGGTCTGATTAATCCTTTCCTTCCCAAACTGGGTCTATGATTAATCCTTTCCTTCCCAAACAGGTCATGGATGTCATCTTAGAAGCCAGACTGCTTAGCACTAGAAAATCTTATGCAGGTAAATGGAAGAGATTTTGCACCTGGATGCATGCTCAGGATTCGGATCCTCTCATCCCGAATATCCCACTGATTTTACTTTACCTGACAGACATGCTACATAAGGGTTTATCCTTCCCCATAAAAATACATGCCTCTGTGCTATCTGCACATTACAGTACAGATCCTCCAATCTTTTCGCATCCACTTCTGAAACAATATCTCAGGAGCAAAGAATTTAAGGCCCCCTAGGACACCACCTATACCTGCCTGGGACCTCAACTATGTTCTGGAAAAACTCACTCTGCCTCCTTTTGAGCCTGCTGCCACATCTGATATTAAGTATTTATCATGGAAGACAGCTATCCTACTGGCTTTGACTTCAGCCAGGAGAGTCTCGGAGTTACAAGCACTCATGGCTGTGGAACCTTATATTATTTTTCACCAATATAGGGTGTCTTTAAGGACTAATCCTGCTTTCATGCCTAAAGTGGTTTCCAAAGTGGCTTTAAATCAAACTATTCACCTGCCAACTTTTTTCAATCCACAAAATAAGGGGGAAAGGATCTTGCATTCCTTGGATGTACACAGACAACTTCGTTTTTACCTGGACAGAACCAAGGATATCAGGAAAATGGAGCAACTGTTTCTTATGCAACAAATTCCCAAGGCAAAGCTATTTCAAAACGGACCATTTCTAAATGGATTGCTCATGGAATCAGATTTTGTTACACTCATCATGGAAAGCAAATCCCAGGGAAAATTAGGACTCACTCTACCAGAGCTGCTGCTACTTCAGCTGCCTTTCTCAGAGGAGTACCTACCAGGGATATTTTGGAAGCTGCAACTTGGAGTTCAGTGCATACTTGAAACACTATAATCTCACTCTTTACTCTTTACTCTTAAGTCTAGGGCAGGCTTTGCTTCTGCAGTCTTGCAGGGCCTTCTAGCTGCCACTTCTGCTCTATAACCACCACCCTTTCTCAGCTTTGGGATTCAACCCTACAGTGATGACTGCAACAGTGAAACACGAACCTAGTACAGTTGTGTACACTTACCATAAATGTAGATGCTAGAGTGTCTTCACTGTTGCAGTCTGGGTTACCCTCCCTCCTGCCCCCTATTATACTTTCATTAGTATGGTTTCCTACTTCACCCTTCTGAGGTACTTCCTACAGGGTATGGGGTTTGTTGTATGTTACATTTTTGTTTTACTATTGGCCTCCACTTTTGGGCGCCTGACATCTGGGGCAAGAAAAACTGGAGAACATGGCGTCGGCTGGCAGCTTTGTACTCCTAGCGCTCTGACGTCAGGGAGCATGACTGAACAGCGGACGCCGGACCCAGACTTTGGGATTCTGGCCGAGGACTGCCTGCCGGCAGGAAGAACCCTACAGTGATGACTGCAACAGTGACTGCACTCTAACATCTACATTTATGGTAAGTGTACACAACTGTACTTTTTGGAAAGTCTAAGTGACACCTTGGTGCAGACTGAGGAGGACAGGAAGACTCTTGGCTGCAGTCAGGATCAGATTTTCGGCCCCTCTGCAAACCTTTAGGCATAGGCAAGGGACCAAGAAGATGTGGTTCCAACAATGTTATTCCCAGGATACTACAGACTCTCCTTCCCCCAGGGGCAGAAGGGGGTATGATGGACTCTGCCCTAGAAGCGCAGGGGGTCCTTGGAATCAAGGGTCTCTAACTTTTCTCTGAGACCCGCATACCTTCATCTTGTATGTTGGACATCCTATCCAGGAACAGGGCATCCTTTGGCTCCGCCGTGCTTTGGAATGTCATTCCATGAGGGCCTCCCAGGTGTTTAGTAGCTGGGGACTCTGTATCACATGTTTAAGACAAAATGAAGACTACAGACTAGTTATGTACTAGTTATGTACTTAACTATAATGTTCCATCTGAGTTGTTGCTCTCTAACCGTTCCTCCCTGCCTTGTATAGACTGTGGTGCTCTGAGTAGAGGATGTGGTTACCACTAGGGTGCCTCTCTCCCCTGCGTGCCTATGAAGACTTTGCATGGGACAAGCTGTGTTAGTTGGGTGCGATGCTAGGTTGGGCAGCAAACTCTTACCTGAAGGGAGGAAGGAGACTGGGGCATTATGGGTAGGAGCTTGGAGCTCAGATCAAGAAATAGGATATTTTATTTTAAATTTGTTGACCGGTATAGTCCGACTGGATATATGGCCATTTTCAGCAGAGGCCCAGAGAAAAGCTCCAGATAACATGGAATATAACTGGTATGAGTCAGACTTTTACAAAGCCCTCTAGTAGGTACTCCTAATAGTGTGTAGTAGTAAACAAAAACAGGTTGCAGCAAGCTATTATGAGCAAGAGATGCGTACAATATTTAAGCAAGGCATTAAATAAGTGGTGATTTAATCAGGGTTAGTAAAGAGACCAAGCCAGTGCCCTTTTAAAATACTGTTTGAGGCCTCTTTTGAAGAGACTTGAAGGTTCGAGGGTTAATGTTAGATGGAAGTGAATTACAAGTTTTACCAACTATGTTGGCAAACTGAGTCGCCGCCTGAGTTAATGGCTTTGTGGGTTTGGACAAACAGTTTATTGGATGATTATAGTTGCCTTGAATTACTGTATGGCTTTGATTTTTTTTTTTTTTTTTTGAGTGCCTGATTATTTTCAGGGTGGTACAGAATTTTGTGTGCTACTATAAGCTGATTAAACAGAAGTAGGCTAGGCAGTTCTAGCCACTCTAAGACTGAGGTTTTGATAGTGATGTGTCCTATATGTTGAGTCTATGGCAAATCTGGCAGTATGGTTGTAACGGTGAGAGCTTAAGTTCAGTTTTGTTCAAATTGGAGAGTGGGGGAGACTCGCAGAAGGGTAGAGAGTAGGTATGAGCAGGCAATTGCAGTCCTAGCTAATGGAGTTAGAAAAGGTTTGCCTCTATATAATGAGCCATACTTATTGATGGTTTTTATAGTTTTATTGATATGCAGATCAGATTTGAGATTTTCTCCTTCTCCGGGGTCGCCACAGCAGATCACCTGTCCGCTCATGATTGGCAGTGGAGTTTTTACAGTGTCGAGTTGCCAGCCCGGCACCCAACCTTCCACAGAAGGCACACTCACTCGCACCTAGGACCAGTTTGGTGTTTCATCCCAAAGACATGCTGCAGGTGGGATTGGACACGAGAGCACCCGGAGGAAACCCACACATCCACAGGGAGGACATGCACAGAAGGCACCCCAGCTGAGGATCGAACCGGAGGACCTCTTGCTGTGAGGCGACTATGCTAACCACTGCACCACCGTGGCTGCCCATTTGAGATTGTCCACTATTACTCCTAAAAGCTTAGTATGTTCATCTGGAGAGAGAGGGGTACCGTTGTTGGATGTTATGGAGAAGGAAAATGGGGTGGATCTACTGGTGGGGGTAAAGAGGAGCAGTTCTGTTTTGTTTTAACAGACTGATTAGAGAGCCAATTTTCAACTGTGTTAAATATGTTGAGGTTTGCAGGTCTAAAGGGGAGGAGGCTGTACAGATGGGGCTAGAATTGTTAGCATATTGAATGCAGGTTAAATTAGGGGATGGCAATATTAAGACTGTTGAAGATAGAGTAGAGGACCTAGAATAGAGCCCTGAGGAACACAAAGGTTGAAAGGTAGCAGGGTGGACAGTTTGTCCTGCCATAATACAGCCCGTCTGCCATTCAAATAGGGTAGGAACCACTGAGCTACAGTTATCCCAATCCACAAGGGGGGATCCACCTTGGATCCCGGAAACTACCGTCCCATCAGTCTGACGAGCCTTATCTGCAAGGCCATGGAGCGTATTATCATGGAACTTATAAACAAAGACATTGGCAACCTTCAGACACTGGACCCCACCCAGTTTGGGTTTGTGAAGGGCCGATCTTGTCTCCTGAACCTGATTGACTTCTTTGAATCAGTCTCCAGAGCCATGGACAAGGGTAAGGTGGTCCACACAGCCTATCTAGACCTTGCCAAGGCCTTTGACACCATCCCCCACTCTGGAATCCTAGATAAACTTACTAAGTTGGGCATTAATCCCTATGTCACCCAATGGGTTGCTAAATGGCTTACTGATGGAATCCACACTGAAAAAGTAGCCGACTCCAAATCCAGCTCCAGACAAGTGACAAGTGGAGTACCTCAGGGTTCAGTCCTGGGGCCGCTCTTGTTTGGCATCACTTCTCTGAAGTACAGGTCAACACTAAGGGACTCTGGCTAACAAAGTTTGCAGATGACTGCAAACTGGGAGCCATTATTGAATCCCCAAATGATGTGGATACTCTACAAAAGGGCCTTACAGAAACAGATGCTTGGTGCCAGAGCCATGGGCTCCAGCTCAATGCCAAGAAATGTATCGTTATCCCCTTTGGGAAAAAAACATGTATCCATGAATTACCATATAGGTAGCAGTACACTAAACAGAAAGTGTGATAAGAGACTTAGGGACACAGGTGGACAGTGGTCTCACCTTTGATAACCACATCGCCACAACAGTCAGGAAATCCTTCTATGTGGCACACCTCATCACGAAGGGCTTTTCATCCTGAAAAAAGGAGGTCATTGTCCCACTGTACTCATCCCTCATTAGACCAATTATAGAATAAAACGCCCCATTTGGTATGTACCTCTCAAGACATCTGCAACAACTGGAAAGGCCTCATAAATACCTCACTAAAAGAATCACAGGCCTAAAGCAGATGCCCTACGCTGACCGCCTTAAAACTCCAGCTATACTCTGTCGCATATAGTCTACTCTGAGGCAATCTCTGCTTAACATACAAGGCCATGTCAAACCCAGAGCTGTTGGACATGCTACACTTAAAGAAATCCCAATCCCTCAGAGCTACACGCTCCAGGGATCTAAACCTTGTCATCACAATAAACAAAACATGCTGGAGGGATAGGTTCCTGACCCAGAGACTCCCCAGACTCTGGAATAGATTGCCCATACATGTCAAGCAGAGTGCCTCTTTGGACCTCTTCAAGAGGAACCTTGACGATTGTATGGGAGAAAGGAAATATTCACCCCAGGGATCACGTCAGTTTCCCTGCTAGACAGGGGTCCAGGAAAGTAAATAATGTGGGAAGAAATAGCCAGGGAATTATGTCTAGGCTTGTATAGTACCAACCTATGAACCTAATAGATGGGTTCTGGGGAATGGATTAGTAATTTGTGGTTGACCATATCGAAGGCCTTCGACAAGTCTGGAAATAGGGCTGAAGGTAGCCTGTTCCTATTTTGGAATGTGGTATTTGTAAAAGAAAGGAGGGCGGAGGTGGTGCTGTGATGTAGCCTAAGGCCATGCTGAGAGTTGGCAGGCAGACCGTTCTGAATGAAATGGTCCATAAGTTGCTTATGAACATACTTCTCCTTTAATTTGGCTAGTGGTGAGAGAATGACAATGGCCCTGTAGTTGGATAGCTCTGAACTTCCACCTTTGTGGAGTGGGATAACATGGAATATTTTCCAGCTTGAGGGAATAGTTCCATTGGTTTTATTGATTAGGATATAGATGGGGAATGCTATGGTGTCGGCAGCTTTTTTTAGATACTCTGCAGGAAGGAGCTCAGCAGAAAGGGTTGTTGGTTTCAGTTTTTTGATAAGGGATCAGATAAGTGGTAGAGACAGGTTGGAAGTTAAAGGGGGGATGAGAAGTGGGTGCATTAGTGGTAGTTAGTGGGTGGGAGTAAGTTTAGCTAAGGGCTGAATAGTTTCAGTGAAAATTATTAAAGGCAGTGGCAACAAGTTTCTGGGGATTTATGGGTGTAGTTTGGATTGTCTTGGATGAAGTCTGTTAATACCTGCCCAAAACTTTCGGGGATTGTTTGGTGTTTAAATTGGAGGTTCTGGTAGCTTTGTCTAGCAAAATGAGTTTTTTGTATAGTTTCCAAGTTGACGATATCTCACTTGGTCGAGGCGGGTGGGGGGCTTTAGTTCGCCATTTGGTCCAGGCTATAGTTCGTTTTTATTTTTCTTTTAATCTTTGATCTGAAGTAGGATATTCATTTGTCTGCAACCTGTGGGTTATGGATCCGAACCGGCATGGTTTTCCAGCTATGGATCCAAGCTCTCAGCTCCTCCCCTCACCCATAATGCCCTGCTCTACCCTCATGACCTCAGATCTCGTTTGCCGCGCTGGTGACTGGATTTGGGTACATAGCTCTCAGCTAAGTGGTATCTTATTACTTGTAAAATCAAAAAATTTTTGGTTCTTTGAGTGATTCTGTGTGAAAGTTTAGGTTTCCCTTTCTGAAAAGTGTATTTTGAGTTTATTTGAGTTAAATTAAGTAATTTTTATTCCCTCCCCTCGCTGTTGCGTAGAGTGTGTGTGTAGGCCTGTGTGTCTTTTTGTTTTAAGTTACTTTTAGTAGCTTTTAGTGGTTTATAGATTATGGCTGATCAGCCTAAATCTATTTTTTCAAATGCTCGAGTGTGGCCATAAGCTCTCACCGCTGATGGCCACACTCGGTGTGTTAGTCTCGGGTTGAACACCTCACATCTGGTTGTTCCATTTGTGCAGGGTTCAACCCCAGGGCACTGAGGAGCGGAGGTCCAAGCTGGTCTTGGCGGGTCTTTACCGCCAGACTCGGCTCCGCCTCCGCTCCTTCGGGACTACTGTGGCTACAGTTGTTCCCCTGTGGCACCCTCCTACTCCTGGGACACAACCTCCCGCTTCTGGAGAGGAGAGGGATGCTACTAAAAAGGACCGGAGGGAGAAGCACCACAAGCGGCGGGCCGAGACCTCTGTTTCGGCCCCGCCAGCCAAGCTGGCTTCTCCCGGCTCCTGTCGGTTCGATCTCCTCCTTCGGCTCCGGTCCCCTGTGTGCTTTTCACCGGGTCCTGAGGAGGAGGAGACCCGATCTCCGAGGCTATCGAGGAGGCACTCCAGGCCTACCTCGGTAGCCTCGCCGAGATCTACCCATAGCCTTTCTGATGCTGATCTGGACCGGATGATGAGAAGGTTCATCCAGGCCCAGATGCAGATGGGAGTGCTCTTGCCTCCCTCCGGGGAGCTCAACACCCTTTTTTAAGCCTATTGCTCCTTCTCCGACCCGCTGTCCGGGTTCGGAGCAGCTGGAGTAGAGCAGCTTCGGAGCCGGGGGTGGGTCGGCGCCGATAGTACTTGGTACTTCGGATCCGACCCTGCCCTCGAGTGCGTCGGACCCGACCTCTCGGAGCCTGGATCTGAGCTTCGGATCCAGGGGGATCAGTGCTCCTTCGGCGCCGTCTGTGTCGGAGCGTACTGTCCCTTCGGATCCGAGTGATTCGGCGCCGGCTCCGGTCCACTCCTCGGATCCGAGGGGGAGCCGATTGTCGGATCCTTTGGTCGAGGTCGGCTCCCCTTCGGCTTTTGATGTAGTGGAGAGGGCTCTGTTGAGGGTCTCCGGACCCCCGGCACTTGTTTCGCAGCCGGCCCGACCTCCCTCTGCACTGGGCCAGGCTTCCACCATCCGGCCCCTGGGACAGCCCGTTTCTGTGCCCCAAGTTGCTCCTATGGAGCAAATTGCTGCTTGCGAGGACTCCTCTGACAGCCCCCCAGAGGAGGTCCCTCGTAAGCATACGTGCAAAAGGAGGCACATTGACTCCCCCGAGTCTCTCACAGAAGACACGGACTTGGAGGAAGGGGAAGGCTCCCCACGGTCACCCCGAGGATGTCTCCTTTGGAGACATCATGGAAATGCTCCGTATAAGGGGTGGTCTGCCCCAAGTCTTCCTCGGACGAGTCCGTGTTCTTGGAGGCATTTGAAACGGGCCAGTCTACCTCTTGGGTGTCCCCCCCTGCCGACCCCCTGGTGGACCTTATTACCACCAGGGCGTGGAAGGAACCGGACACCGTGGAGCCAATTCCCAAAAGACCGGATAGGATCCTTAGTCCGCCATCCGACCGGACCCATTGGAGTAAGGGGCCTCCGGTAGATGCCATGTTGACGGCGGCCACAAAGAGGGAACTGGCTCAGGAGAGTCCTCAGTCCACCCACCGAGCAAGGAGTCTCGGATGATGGACCGCTTGGGGAAGCGGATGTTCAGTTCGGCGACCTTCTCGGTAAGGGCGCTGAACTATTTGGCACATGTTATTCGGATGCAGCGAGATCTTATTAAGGAATACGCTGCATCCCCCCCTGAGTCCATTTCGGAGGACAGAGTTCTGCACTCCACCCGTATGGCCACTCTTAGGTCAGTTACAAATACTTCTATGCGGCTACTCTCCCATGCAACGGAGGGCGCCGCTAGAGCTGCGGGGACAGGACTGGTCACTAGACGACAGGCCTGGCTCCGTCACTGCGATTTTTCTGAGCCCTTCAAAGCGCCGCTTAACGCCTTTGATGGTTCTGCTCTGTTTGGCAAGACCGCTCGCAGACGTTGACCCAGAGCGAAAAGGACGGGAAGACGCTGTCTGCCGACGGAATCCGCTTCTCTGCACCCCAGAGGCCCTATTCTAGGAACCAAAAGGGTCAGAAGAAGATGTGGTTCCGAAGTCGCAGCAGTCCCAGCCTGCTCCGGACAACCAGTCCTACCGTGGCAGAGGAGGACAGGGAGGACGCCGCCCTAGAGGCAGAGGGGCTCCCAGAAACTTCGGGTCCAGGGAACCTTTCTCTGAACGGCCCGCAGCAACCCTGAGGGTTGCCCGACTGCTCTACTCTGGAGGCAGTCGGGGACGTTCGGGCACCTAGCGGCATGGGAGTCCATAACATCGGACCGCTGGGTTCTCCAAATCATATCCAGGGATATCGCATTCCTTTCCTTCACCTTCCAAAGTTGAAGTCCCTCCCAGACGCCCCACCCGGTCAACGGGAGGCCGCTTTGGCAGAAATTGGCCATCTGCTAAAGAAAAGAGCCATCCAGCCCGCTCCCCAGACCAGATCGGATCAGGGTTCTACTCCAGATTCTTTTTAGTGCCAAAAAGACGGGGAACTAAGACCAATCCTAGACCTCTCTCTCTTGAATCTGGCAGTCCCCAAAGAAAAATTCGAATGGTCACTCTGCAATCTATTCTCCCCTTCTGGGAGAAAATCACTGGATGTGCTCGATAGATCTCAAGGACGCGTACTACCACATCCTGATGGACAGGCGCTCCAGGAGATTTCTCCGCCTCGGCTGGGAGCCAGTCACTACCAGTTCCGGGTCCTTCCCTTTGGTCTCACCACAGCCCCCAGGGTGTTCACCAAAGTATTAGCAGTGGTAGCGCCCACCTGAGGCTTCAGGGGTGCAGGTCTTTCCCTACCTGGACGACTGGCTTCACCGCCCCAACAAGGCATCTACTTCTATTGGCGAGACTCCTTTCTCCATCTTGCTCCCTTTCTGGGCATCACAATAAATACAAAAAGTCCAACCTGGCCCACACAGCTCTTAGATTTTATAGGGGCCAGGCTAGACACAAGGAGTTTACGAGCCTTCCTCACTGCGGACAGAGTTCTAAATCTGCAGCTCCAGGTGCGGGCCATTCTCCATTCAAGTTCTGTTCCAGCGGAGTTGGTCCTGAGGGCTCTAGGGTCCATGGCATCGGCTATAGCACTTCTTCCTCTTGCCAGGCTCAATATGCGCATTCTACAGTGGACGCTCTTAGTACAGTGGTCATACCTTGCTCTCCCATGCATCATCCCATAGCCATCAGCACGGCTTGCAAGCGGTCCCTCTTGTGGTGGCTCCACTCCCCGGATCTCCACAAAGGCCGCCCATTTTGTGCTTCTCCCCCTCTCGCCACAGTGACCACGGACGCCTCCCGCCTCGGGTGGGGGGGGCACTTTGCGGGCCGGACCGTCCAAGGCACGTGGAATGATTCAGAGACCTTACTGCATATCAATGTTCTAGAGATGAGCAGTGCTCTTAGCGTTGCTAGCACTTCAGGACTTTCTTCCCTTGGGAACAATTGCGATTCAATCGGACAACATGTCTGTTGTCTGGTACATCAACAAGCAAGGGGGAACAAGGTCTTACCCTCTTTGTCGAGAGGCCATGAGAGTTTGGGAATGGGCAATCTCCACCAATCGCTTTCTAATAGCAACGCACATTCCGGGTCGGTCCAACATCCTAGCGGACAAGCTCAGTCGCACCATTCTGACCCCTTACGAGTGGTCTCTCAATTGTCAAGTAGCGAACGCATATTCGCACGGTGGGGAACCCCTTCATGCGATCTTTTGCTTCTCCCTCAAACACCAAGTGCGACAGTTTTTCGCTCTAATACCTCCCGGAGGTACCCCAAGAGATGCTCTGGTGCATGCTTGGCCACCCGGTCTTCTGTATGCCTATCCACCCTTGCCTCTGATGCTGCAAGTTCTTCAGAAAGCCTCTCGGGTGGGTTGCAGAATGATTCTCATTGCTCCATTCTGGCCTCGACAGATCTGGTTCCCCTTCCTAAGGTCTCACTCGGTGAATCCTCCTTGGATTCTAGATCCCATCCCGGATCTGATATCCCATCCATCCTGCATTCCTCCTCCGAACCTGGACAACCTGAAGCTGACCGCTTGGCTGCTCCAGTTCCACTCTTGATAAGGACTCCCGGTATTTCTTCACCTGTAAAGGCTATTTTGGTGGCGGCTCATAAACCATCCACTAGAAAGGTTTACAGGAGCAAATGGAAACGCTTTCTTTGTGGGCGGAGCGGCAAGGCCTGAATCCCTTCACGGTTCCTCTCCCTTTAGTGCTTGACTTTCTAACCACTCTCTTTAACGATGGTGCCAGCAGTTCCACAGTCAAAGTTCAACTGGCGGCAATTTCTCACTATCACATTGGCCATGACTCTAATCCTCTTATGTCAGCCAAATTGTGTAAAATATTTCTTAAAGGTACTTTTCTTCTCAGGCCACCTATAAAACAAGCAGTTCCTCCTTGGGACCTTTCTTTGGTCCTACAGGCCTTGACCGCTCCTCCTTTCGAGCCAGCGGCTACGGTGGATCTCAAATTCTTGTCCTACAAGACAGCCTTTTGGTAGCCATTACATCAGCCAAGAGAGTTTCTGAACTTCAAGCTTTATCAGCTAAACCTCCTTACTTGGTATTTCATCCGGACCGTGTCTCCCTCAGGACCAACCCGTCCTTTCTTCCTAAAATCGCTTCTGAAGCAAACATCAATCAATCCATTAACCTCCCTGTTTTCTTCCCTAAATATGAAAACAAAGGTGAATATAGGCTACATTCACTAGATGTTCACAGGCAACTTAGATTTTATCTGAACAGGACAGCTGGTCATAGGCAATCCGACCAGCTGTTTATTTCCTTTGCAAAATTCAATTTGGGCAAGCCAATCTCTAAAGTTTCTCTGTCCCGCTGGATTTCACAGTGCATTTTATTGGCTTATCAAGCTTCAGGAAGGCCCGCACCGGAGGGTGTTCATGCCCATTCAACCCGGTCAGTATCTACCTCGGCAGCCTTCAAGGCTAGGATTCCTCTAGATGATATTTGTGCAGCAGCCACGTGGGCTTCATCTCATACGCTTATTTCCCACTATAAGTTGGATCTTGCATCTAGGGTAGAGCATCCTTTGGCTCCGCGGTGCTCGGAATATCCTTCCATGATGGCCGCCCAAGATTCAGGTAGCTGGGGACTCTGTCCCACAGGTTGCAGACAAATGAATATCCTACTTCAGATTTAGAAGTTATGTACTCACCATAACGTTCCATCTGAGTAGGTGTATTCATTTGTCTGCAACCATCCCGCCCTCCTATCCCCCTGGCCTTTCAGTTTCCTGCATATTCTTTGTTACCCTTTTTAGGGTATTGTTGCTTTGGCAAACTCGATCTGAGGTCATGAGGGTAGAGCAGGGCATTATGGGTGAGGGGAGGAGCTGAGAGCTTGGATCCATAGCTGGAAAACCATGCCGGTTCGGATCCGATATCCGATCCATAACCCACAGGTTGCAGACAAATGAATACACCTACTCAGATGGAACGTTATGGTGAGTACATAACTTCTAATTTCCTTTGATGTGTGGTAGTCGGATCCATGCTGGATCCGGGAACCTATAGGTTGAAGACAAATGAGCAACAGCTCAGATGGAATGTTATGGTGAGTACACAACTGTTTTCTGGGTCAGAGTAGGTCCTGTAGCTTGCAAGGAAGTGGTATGGGGTTTCATCTATAACTTGAATCAGGAGACGCTAAAGTGCATTATTCTGGTACCAGCATTTTGGTACATTTATTTTTGATCTAAATCTAGATATCTCCACCTTTAGTCCCTGTCTGTATATTAACTAGTCTCATGTGGCTATGCACTGCACATGTGTATGGCATGTTTACCCATTCCATGTCGCAGTACATCAGTGATGTGCTGGAGAAGTGTATTCAAAAGGAGGTGTATGTTCAAATACCTTTCCTTTAAACGCACAAGTGAACCACAAAGATTTGTGACTTCAGTCATCTGCTGAAGTATTATTCTTGAGTGCTTCTGGAAATGCTAGACTTTAATCAAGAGTCTGCCCTTTGTAATCTGGGTGTGTACATGTGTAACTTGTTTTTAAATAGTGTAGCTGGTTACTATTCTTAAGGGCTTGTATGTGGTATCTTAGTTTCTCTCTGGATTCCCCCTCCACATTTCTTTATCTATGGGACATTGGCTTGTGCATTTCTGTTTCAGTTGTGTATATATTGAGCAACTGTAAAATCATGTTTTCCCACCATTTAAACCATTTCCGGTCAGGATTAAAGCACATTCCAATACGCTATCAAAGAAAACAAGGCTATTAGAAAGGGGTGAACTCTAAGCATTCGAGGCAACTGCATGATCCTCTGCCTAGTTTTTTTTTTTTACAGACCTGGATTCCATTTCCAGGTTCTGGACTGGCTTTGCTAGCCCCTTTCCCTATGGGCTCCTGGATCCTTATCCTTCCTCTCACTGGTTGGATAAACTTTGGTAAGCAACCCAAATTGCCAAAGGCTTCTGCATCAGTAAGAATGATGAACAAGGTACAGTTGTGCAAGTTGCACTTACCATAACAGTGAATGTTTGAATTCCTCACTGCTGCAGTGGCCGCAACCACTCTCCATCCCTTTTACTGTGTAGTTTAGTTGGGATAAATTGTATGTTTAGTTTTTTATTTGTGTTTCAAGAGGAGTAAGGGTTGTCTTTTGGGTTAAGCAAGATTCCTAAAGTTGTCTTCACTCTGACAGCTGATTAGCTTCCAAGAGCATCTCTAATCAGCAGGGAGTACAGGTGTGGGACTGAGCCAGAGCTGTTGTATTGTGAGCAGGATAGAACTAGATAAGACAAAGGCTATTGCAGCAGTGAGGAAGTGGAGCCTATACTGTTATGCTAAGTATATCTATTCCTTTCTCCTATTCGATTTTAAAAGGACTCTCTCCTCTACAAACATTTAGTCTTGTAAATATGTCTGCACCATGTTTTCTCCTGTCCAGCCCATAGTTTTGTGTAGCATTGTCCCCAATCCAACCTGACCATGGATTATCAGCATACATCAATTATTTTCTTGTTGGTAATTGCCAGTGTTTTGGTTGCCTAAGTTTAGCAATTTAAACATCTGATTCAGTCTTGCAGTATACCAAATTTCATTTGACATACTTCATTCCTGCATCTGGTATACACTGACACTTGTTTCCAATATGCTGTTAATCCCCCCAACGATAGAACCCTTATTGGGGAAAATTGCTTTCCCTCCAATCTGAAAGAAAAACATTTGACTTTACAAGACAGCATGCAGTAATGCCTCCCACCCTTCAATTGGGTATAAAACTTTAAGTTTGAAAAATAAGCCCCCCCCCCTAGTACTTGCTGGTTTCCATGGTTTTACATTTGTGGCACCAAATGCATCCTGCATTTTAGTTTCCTGTCTGAATAAGCCTTTTTTATAGTAAGATTTGTGTGTATTTATGTACGTATGTATTTAAAGCCGCTCTTTCTTGGCTCTGCTTTCTTTTGAGACTGGTAACTGCCTACTTTGTAGGCAGACTTGAAGTATCCTTTGTGTTTTTGCATTTGTAGTCCTGTTTACCTCTTCCAGTTTTGTCACTTCATCCTCTGCTTGTTGACCATCTGTGTTAAGTTTTTGCATCAGAGTGGTTAGACTTAAATAATGCAGGATATATAAATTTAAATCTGAGATTTTATTTATCTAGAGAGTCTTATGGAAGTATTTCGGATTGTTAGTGAAAAAAAATCCTTGTCCCTGTATGTTTTGTATTTTCCATTTCTAAATACTTCATAAAATTGGAAGAATTTCCTGTTGGCTGGTTGCAGTGTAATCTGTCTGCTGCTTCTTGGTGTTGGGATTCTTAACTTTCAGTTTTCATATTGACAATAAGAAAGCCCAATCTACGTGCTGAGGTGTTTGCATGAAGTCTTTGTCCTTCCATTCCAGTTGTCCAGGTACTGCTATAAAGGTAAAGTTCTTTTGCAGGACCTGTCCTGGTGTCCAGTTTCAGTACAATTTGTTCACATTTTAGCTGACGCCCCGCATTTTTTCTTTTAACAGTTGCATACAGGTTATTTCTCTGGCTGGTTAAACCTCTTTCCAGAAGAATTGTGATTTGTTTGTTCAAGCAGGGAGCTATTGATATTCATTGTCTTGTGCATTTGGTCAGTCTTTCTAGTTATGGTGACATTTTTCTCCTTTAGTTGCCATCACCATTTGCTTTCCCCACTCCTGCTCTACATTCCTTTCTTTAGCTTGAGTTTCCATTTCTTTCCTTTACTCTTTCTGACTCTTGTATGTTAGAAAGTTGAGTTTGCAGGCTTTTGTTTGTGTTCTTGGCTACTCACTGCCACCACCATTTTGGAATCTGTTGTATTGTCATGTTGGTCACCGCTCCACAAAACCACATTGACCCATATTTGTCCAAGATTAACGTCTTATCCACTTCTGACTAGTAAGCATAAATATTTTCCTTTTTATTATGAGTTGGGGTGCTGCATCTGTTGTCACAATCTGTCAGTATCACTCCTGTAGTTTCTGCCTGTCGTACTTGACAGTTGTCTTGCAATCCATCTTGCCACTTTTCTGTTTCTCTTTAGTAGTCTTCTGCTCTCCTGCATGTGTTTGAACCACAGTTTTATGTTTGACTTCTGTAGTTGTAGTTGTAGCTATTTTGTTTTCTTTGCTAATGTTCACCCATCAGTCTGTGTACCATCCTATAGCTTGTTTTGGGCAATTCCCTTCCATCACTTATAGCTTCAGTGGTTCAGCCTTTACTGTCCAGGTTTCTCTATCGTATACAGTAGTACTGGTTGCATCTGTTTTGTACACTTAACTTTAGCAATGTATTCACACTACCCTAGATACTGTGCCAGTTGGCTGCACCCCTTTGATTGTAGCTTTGACCTCATTAGGACTTGCTGTTAAACCTTAACCAACATTTCTTTTCTATCTGGTTTTAAGCTTATTTTTCCCAGATTTGCTGCCATGACAGCTGTCTTGTCTGTACTTGTATCCAGTGTGTATTAAGCTTTTCATTCCGTTCCCCTAGCATGCTGTTCAGTCTGATTTGTAAAGCAACATTTGCATACAGCAGTATTTGGAGTTTCCTCCAGCCAACTTGCTAATGTCTGTTACTAATATGAACAGCAGTGGGCTCTGAACTGAACCTCCTAACTGAGTGAGAATCAAGTCAACAGTCATCTTTTGTACATAGTCTGCACCAATTCTACCAAGAAATTGGTGCTGTAACCAAAATGTGAAAATGTTTCTGGGACTTTGAAACCTAGCAGGACTGCCCAAGTATGCTTTCTTGAACTTTGTATGCTTTCTCAAGGGCTGGGCAGACCCATTTAGACTTTAACTTTAGGTTCCTTACGTCATTGCAAGGATTGGGTCAGTTTTGCTGAGACTTCCTTGTGCTTCATATAATGTACACCATCTGCTTGCTACCAAAGGGCTGAAATGTTCTTTACATTTAGAACAGTTGTCATAAAGCTGACTAGCAAAGAGTTGGTACTTGGTGGTCTGGGGAATTTGAAAGGGAGTGTCATTAAACTAGTTTTGAAGTTTAGAAGAGGGGTCTAAGAACTTGTGCTTTTCTATCCTTTTATTTTTTATTGCTGATTTTACACATGTAGATGACAAGTTTTTTTTTTTTTTATTAAAAAACATGCCTGTTTTACTTTTGTACTGAATCTGAGTGCATGTTTTTTTTCCTTTAGGTGATGTGGGGAACTACTACTATGGCCAGGGCCATCCTATGAAACCACATAGAATTCGCATGACTCACAATCTGCTGTTAAACTATGGTCTTTACAGGAAAATGGAAATTTACGTGAGTATTAGATTAGGTACTCCACAAATCAGTTTTAACATTATCGCATCTTGGTGATATGTTAATGCAGTGATGTCCTAGACACGGTCATCCCTCACCCAAGGAAAAGTAGTCTGATTTTTTTGTCATTCAGAGGTCGTGGTAGTCTGAACTGGACACGAGACGTGCATATTTTGCTTTTTTGGCTGCCAGTCTCACCCAAGTTAGACTTCAAAGATTTCTTGTTCCGTTTCTGTTTGTTTTGAGGACTGTTACTGCATCTAGAAATGTCATTTGTTTGGAGTTGCATCTGGCTCCTCTAGTGACTCTGCACACGGCTAATGCAAAGGGGACAAGAGAAGCAGGCTGTAGAGCCTTTTTTTTTCAGTATCACATGCACATACACAGGTGGGCAACTTGGAGTTCTAATTCACCTTAATGGTAGGTCTTTGGGATGTGGGAGGAAACAAACACCCAAAGAAATCTGAATGCTGGGAAGGTATGCGCACTTATATATGTGTGTGTGTATGCCTTAGCCGAAAAGGTCAACAGGTGAACCTCTTCCTGTAAGGTGACAGCTGTACCAGTTATTGGCACTACTATATGACTAAGCACTTTTTGAAAACTTATTTTAGAAATGAGGCCTATATCTGTATTAGGAAATTAGATGAAGTAGTTGTAATCCAGGGATTCTTTCCACAGGGCCTTTTTTAGTCTGGCAAATTTAGTGAAACTTTCATGGAAGACTAGTCCTGTGGTAGAGGTTTTAGGCTGCCAGACCAGCTTTGCTGTGCTGCGCCGGTGTTCTCTGCTCTGGCAGTTATCCTCCTTTATGGCAAGTTGCATGCAAGTGGTTATGTGGAATTGCCTGCAGCATTGCTTTGAGCAGGAGACTCTGCACATCAGAACGGACTCTAAAGTAATGGAACACTGGTTAAGTAGACACAGCTTCTCACTGTTGTGCAGCTGTTAACTTTGCTTCACAGCAAGAGCTGGGGTGCCTTCTCTGTGGAGTCTGCATGTCCTCCCTGCATTTGTGTGGGTTTCCTCCAGGTGTTCAGGTTTCCTCCCAAGTTAGAGATGTGTGGGAACGTTTCTCCCCATGCATCTGCTGAAAATTAGCTCTTTCCAAGTCACTCTCCCTGTTAAATGTTAAATAAAATAAACATTTATAATGGAGTGTTCCTGTTACTTTCTGTGTACTTGTTTTTCTTTTCAAAACCTCCTCTCAAAGCTCAGGTCGTCCTATTTTTTTTTTTCTGATACCTTTTGGTAAACTACATTAACACGGGAAAATGAGTCTACTGTTGCCTAGTATTTTCTGCATTCCTGTCATGAAATGATGGAAAACGGAGACCTAGCCATGTATGCTTTATAAGTAGACATTTAAGTTCTTACCACCCTTTTGAGTATTTTAGTGACCAAATCGCAAGTCGAGCAAAGCTGTACATAATCTTGGTGTAAGTTTTTATTCCTGGCCATCCAATTATACTGTCTAGCCTTAGACAGCCAAGTAGTACTTTGCTTGGCCTGTAGTGGCTTATTCCATAGGCGCTGAATACGCTAAGTTGGCAGCATATCCCTCCATTGAGTCTCTGGTGCAAGTTTAGATACCTAGTGTGGGTGTTTGTGGAGCCACTGGTTTTTGTGAATAAGCCAAATAGGATTGGGTCTTTGTAGCTCACTGAGACGCTTGTCACCTTGGAGGTGCCACTAAGCTACTTGATCTAGGAGGCGTTACCTTGAAAGTGTGGATGAGATCAGTTTTCCTGACTGATGGACTCACTATTCTCTAAGTGAGTTGCCCACATAAGTACCAAGGTCTCTTGTGACTGCATCTATTTTGAAGTACCACATATGAGGTGGGAGCATGTTGCAGTTCTTGGCATTTAGCTGGTGACAGTTTTTGGTTTATCAGGTTTATGCGTGCTCCAGCCTGGTCTGGAGCAGTTTACTATTGGTGGATGAGGATTTGGTGACACTGATATTAATCTGTAAACTTGTTCAACCACACCTGGACTGCTGCAAAATAAATACCAAATAGGAGTGGGCACTTCATTGATCCTTGCAGTACAGGAGGTTTTTGCGTGCAGTTGTTTTTTTTTGTTTTTTTTGTTTGCATATCCTTAATCAGTTCCCAAGTATTTGTAGGATTTCATAACTTTCATGACGTAGGATCTGTTGGATAACTGTTTTGCAGTCCAGTGGACAATGTAGGGAATTTGTCCAACTTTTCAGTTATACCAGCATGAGGGTATGGGGTTAAAAGCCTTGGCCAGGTCAAGATGAGCAATGTTAACAGTGTGATCATTGTTCAGTCCTTGTAGCCTTTTTAAAATAGTTTTACTAGGTCCTGGAGACTGGCTCTGCACTTCACAAAACCCAGGTTAGTGGGGTGTAGGTAAGTCAAGCTGCCAGTTTTTCTGCATAAATTTTCTTGGATTTGCATACAAGACTGAGGTGGTTGGACCTGTAATTCTCTAGGTCTGTAGAAATGTCTCCCGGCACCTAGCAACAAAACCTACAGGTTAATGTTGAGCAGTGTAAATTAGAAGCTTGGATAATGCACACGTGATGCTGAGAATGTACCCTGATATTTCAATATGCTGTCCTAAAAAAGTGTTAATGCCTTAACAGATTCTAAGGATTTCCAGAGGTTGTGGTTGTATCTGTATGGGTAACTGGGATAAAGTTATGAATTTGTGTACTAATTTATTGGCTATACCCATATGGATTTGGGAATACATTATGGATGAGCTTGGTACATTGTCTAACATTATCCCTGAACTTACTGAGAACGGAGATTCATATCTTTTGTTAGTGTGTCTAGAAAATTTTAAGTTGAGAGAATGCTTTACATTTCCCGCTAGTGCTGTCAAGTTCTTGCTGTCATGTTTCAGTCTAGTATGCATCTGTTTGCTTATGTTTGAGGTAGGGTGAGAGGGTGGTGGGAATTTCTTGTCTACATCCCCCCCCCCCCCATTTAACAAACCTGGCATATTTTTCTGGAAAGATTTCAAGAGCTTCCTGAATTCCTGATTTTTAAGGTCTCTTCTGCTTCCACCTGTGTACCTTATCCCTTCCACCCTTTCCTCTTCCAGTGTCAGACCATGAAAATCTGGACATTGTCACTGAGGCTTTCTTTGCAGAGGAAACTCTTGATTTATGTTTCAGTTTGCTGTTCTCAATGTGCAACTGTAGCAGGAAAACGCCAGATTTGTCCTCTAGCCCCCACCAAGAAAAATCTGTTCCAGGGTTGCAGCAGAGGACTTAGTTGAATTCCCCAGTTGCCCCTTAATTTTCTTAAGCATGCCTAGATTTAGCAGAAGAGCCTATTTATGACCAGAATTTGGCTAGCCACTGTGGTTTGTCAGAATTCTGTTAGGCTAGCAGTAAAGTTTCTTGTACATATTAAGTTGTGTTTGAGTTGCTGTCTCTTAAACCATGTGCTTTTAGGCAAACACGTGGCTGTTCCATCTCGCTCTGTTTGCATGCTTGAATTCACCAGGCTTTTCATAATCGCTTGTGCATAGATACTAGTCTTGGGGCATGCCCTGTTTAGTGGAACTGTGTGATGTACCACTTGTGGCTTTACCCCCCCCCCCCCCCAATCTTAGGCTTGGGTACTGTTTTAAGGCCGAGTCATGAGGAATGGTAACTAAAGATGTTAATTTATAATCACTGCTACAGTAGCATTGGCTGTAGGGCTTGCATCCTGTTAAGGATGTAGGAACAAGCCATTTTACAAAGCTTCAAAAGAATTTTCCACATGGTCACACTGTTCAGATCAAGCTGAGCTGAAACTGGTTTGGGAACAAAGCCCTTCTCAGCTTTCCTGTCACTTGAGTAGTCTGAGGGCTTTTTAAGGATTAGCAGTCTGCTGCTGATACTTATTGGGCAGTTAAGGTCACTTTGGGGGGGGACCTTCCATGTTTTTTATTTCCTTGTCGTCCCCCCCCCATAAGGGCTAACCCCTTCTCACATCGATGTCTGTGGTAAGACTGATCTCAGCCAGTGCCAAAAGTTTTTTAATTTTGTGACCCTTTTTCACTCAATGCGTTATGTGCCTTGGATTCCAGGATAAAGTACCCTGTTGAGAAAATCTAGTGCATTCTGCTGTTTTTCTGATTCTGGACTAGCTTTTTAGCTAGTTTGGGTTAATGTGAAGTTTCTGAAGAGTAACTTCAGTTTTTTGTGTGGAGAAAAATTCCTCAAATTTTTCTAGTATGTGTATTTGTTTGATGTCCTTCATGGATGCATCTGCAGTCATAACAACTGGGTTGTCCTGTCGTCAGGCAGCCCTGCAGTCGGCCGGATTCCAAAGTCCGGGTCCGGCTTCGGCTGATGTCGCACTTCACCCGACGTCATCTCTGCTGGTCTCCGGGTATAAAGGCATCAGCCGACGCCATTTTCTTCAGTCTTTCTTGCCGCGTGGCCAAGCAGAAGCTGTTCGCAAGTGCCGGTCGGTCGGATCCAGAGATTTCTACTACCGAATACTACTTCGAAGACTTCTAAAAGCTAAGTACCCCGTTGGGGACTCTTTCTTGCCTCAGCCGATGTCAGAAAAAGTCAATAACTGTTTAACTTGTGGGAAACAAATACCTCATAAAGATTTCCACTCTTACTGTTTGCCTTGTTTAGGCCCAGACCACGACGTAGCAGCCTGTTCGGCCTGTGCTTCCTTTAACCGACGAACGCTTAGGCGTCGGTCGGAGTTTGCTGAACAGTTTAGTTTTTCGGTTCAGAATTTGCGTACATTATGCCGTCGGATCCTCCAACTACCCAAATTGTAAAGAAACAGACCGACACTCGCGGTCCACTGTTTCGGCCGAAACCATGGCGAAGCAAACCGAGAGTGTCTCGGTTTCGGCCGAAACCGAGAAAACTGATCAAAGCACAGCTGAATCTTTGACTACTTCTGAGGTTCCTGCTACCTTACTTGAATCGGCCTCTGAAATTTTACCTACTACAGTGGCTTCTAGTGAATTATCAGACACCATCCCTTTGGATGTCTCTACCCCAGCACGTGGTGCTGCTAGGCCTCCTGCAGCCATGTCCATTAAGGCCTTTGCCAGGGCTAAAGCAGCCAAGTCTACTAAATCAGTGCCTGTTAAACCCCCCCCAACCAGGCCTACTTCTAGTTCACAAATGCTTACTCTGGCAGAAGATTTAATATCCTTAATCAGGGGATCTCAATCTCACCCAGACAGGGCCTCTCAGCCCCCAGAGAAGAGACCTAGGGCAGAGCCCCCCGAGCCTGTGTCCTCTGATTCTGCGGATGACTCGGATATTACTGACCAGCCAGTGGATCCTTTCTCCAATTATGAAGACTCAGATGCTGAAGAATCCATTCCAGCTGCTTCTCCACCAGAAGAATTCTCCTTTGGGGAAACCTTACATGCCATGCGAGAACAATTCCAATGGCAGCAACAGGATTTCTCAGATTCCAGAAAAAGACTTAGGACTTTTCTGCATCTTCCACAACACAGGCCCTTAGCTATACCTCCTGTCCTCTCTGTTGTGGACGATGCCTTTAATGATGTCTGCTCTGCACCAGATTCCTTACCTCCAGCCCCTGCCAAACCAGACAGATTTTACAGGGTACCAGACACGCATCATCACCTTTACAAGGCCCCACTTGCAGACCCCGAAACTATATCCCAAGGGCCTAAGGCGGTAGCCTCTACCACAGCAAAAAACCCTATTCCTTCGGAAAGGGAAGCCAGGTCTTTAGACAGATGGGGCAAAAAAGTTTATACCTCAGCTACTCTCTCAGCTAGAGCATTAAACTGTCAGTTTCACATGATACAATACCAAGAGTTTATGCTTGATCAGTTAGCTAAAAAACTATCCTCTGATGACTCTATAGATAAGAAATATGTATTAGAAATGGTAAATAACATACAACAGGTTAGTAACAATTCCTTAAAATGTGGCTATGATGCACTGGAGGCTTCATTTAGATCAGCCATGACTGGCACAGTGATAAGAAGGCATGCATGGCTGAAGGAACAAGTCTTACCGGATCATGTTAAAGCTAAGTTATTAGATGCTCCTATGGATAAGACCAGTTTGTTTGGTACATCTGCCCAGCAGGTAATGAAGAAAATGGAAGAAAAGGCAAAATCTGTTCAAACGGTTAGATTTCCTGCAGGTCCAGCCCCCAAGGTTTAGCAGGAACTGGCCTGCCAAAAACTGGTCCTTTCCTGACTCCACAAGATCCCAAAGGGGCAGGAATAGACATTCCAGAGGCAGAAACCAATCCAGAGGAGGTGCCTACAGAGGACGACAGTGGCAAGGTAATAACAGAGGCACAGACTCAGCCACTACCACTACAACAGCACAATCACAGTGACTTAACTCTTCATCCGCCTACCAGGGAACAAATAGCAGCCCCATTAGGCGGAAAATTAACCTTATTTTCGAAAAACTGGCACTACATCTCAAAAGACAAGTGGATTTTGCAAACCATAGACCAAGGTTACCGGTTCCACTTTCACACTTTACCAGTCAAAAGAGGAATGCCAAACCTGCCTCCAAATCAAAAAACAGAAGCTCTACAGCAGATAATGCAATTAGCAAAGATGAGAGCTGTGGAAAGAGTGCCAATAACAGAACAAGGCAAAGGATTTTACTCCAGACTATTCCTAGTTCCAAGAAAGGAAAAAAGTTGGAGACCTATTCTCGACCTGTCCACCTTAAATACATACATCATTGTCCCGAAATTCAAAATGCTGACCCTACAGCAACTTCTTCCCATGCTGGGCAAGGAGTGTTGGCTGGTAACTCTAGATCTCAAGGAGGCATACCTGCACGTCCCCATTCGACCAATTTGCAGAAGATACCTCAGATTTCTTGCAGGATCAGAGCATTATCAATTCTCAGCATTGCCCTTTGGCTTCTCTACTGCGCCCAGAGTATTCACAAAATGCCTGGCATCAGTAATCGCCCACTGCAGACTACAGGGAATCCAAATTTATCCATACCTGGACGACTGCCTGCTACAAGGGGACAACAAAAGCAAGCTGACAACAGATTTACAAAGGGTCATTTACTTGCTACAAGCACTGGGATACACAGTCAATTTACAAAAGTCAAGGCTGATACCATCCCAAACAAGGACATTCCTGGGCGCGGAATTGGACACTAAAACAAATGGCATTCCTAACCGCAGAAAAACAAAAACTCCCTCTTTACTTCTTGGCTCTAACAAAACAAAACAAGTTAACAGCAAGAAAAGTCCTGCAGGCCCTGGGCTACATGGCATCATGCATAATCTTGGTTCCACATGCCAGACTACATATGAGAACTACAGTGGTACCCAAGGAATTTATGGTCCCAACACAGGCACAGCCTAGAAGCAGAAATTCCACTAATCCCATGCCTAAAACAGGAGTTCCTATGGTGGGCACAAGCATGCCAATCAAACCCAGGCCTACCCTTTCACAGCTATCAAGCAAGCCAGACCATCACAACAGACGCCTCAGACCTAGGATGGGGGGCTCACATGCTGGACAAATGCGTACAAGGATTGTGGACGCAGGATCAATTCCACCTGCACATCAACCTAAAAGAAATGCTGGCAGTAAAACTGGCAATCCAAAATTTCAGACAATTTCTAAAAGAGGGCCTTTTGATGATAAGGACAGACAACACCACAGTCATGTGGTACATCAACAAGCAGGGAGGCACTCATTCATACCCCCTATGCAGAATGACTTTGGAGCTTTGGAACCTGGCACTCAGCTACAACATCCAGCTACAGGCAATATTTGTACCGGGAAAGGACAATACTTTAGCAGACATATTGAGCAGAACCACATAGGATGCCCACGAATGGATGCTACACCCGGACATCTTCAAGACCATCTCAAAGAAATGGGGAAGACCACAGATAGAGATCTATTCGCTTCCCCTCTCAATCACCAACTCAAAAAATTCTGCACAAGGACATTCCACCCACTTGCATGGAAAGTGGATTCGCTCTCCTTCAGCTGGAAAGGTCTAACAGCATATGCATTTCCACCTCTTCCCTTGATACACAAGGTATTACTAAAAATCAAGGAGGAACGTCCAAGGATAACCCTGATAGCTCCAAACTGGCCAAGACAACACTGGTACCCATTACTGAGGAGCATGTCTCGGGACATGTGGCCAATACCCCTGATGCCTTTGATGTTAACTCAGAACAATTACAGCATCATACATGCAAACCTAAAAACGTTGCAACTGACTGCATGGAACATCACATAGCAGCAACTAACCCAGAACTTTCCCAAAGGGTTAAAGACATTATCCTTGAAGCCCGCAGACCTTCAACAAGAAGGAACTATGCAGGAAAATGGAAAAGGTTTGTCATTTGGAGCACAGAAAGAGGAAAAGATGTGTCAATTATAAATATGGCTAACATTCTGGAGTATCTGGCAGAGCTTCTACATACAGGCCTGTCCTATTCCTCCATCAAGATACATGCATCAGCTATTTCAGCAGAATACAGCTTTGATCCACCTGTCTTTTCACACCCTTTACTCAGGCAGTTCCTCAGAGGAATCAAGAATGTAAAACCTCCAAGGAAACCACCATTGCCAGCTTGGGATTTGAACTTTGTGCTAGAAAAATTGACACTCGCACCTTTTGAACCAGCAGCAACAGCGGACCTACAGCATCTATTGTGGAAAACTGCTTTCCTACTGGCAATAACCTCAGCAAGGAGGGTCTCTGAACTTCAGGCCCTAATGGCGGTTCAGCCCTTCCTAATCTTCCACCAAGATAGTGTCCATGAGGACTAATCCTACGTTTATGCCTAAGGTGATATCCAGAGTGTCTTTAAACCAGGCAATCCACCTACCTACCTTCTTTCCCAACCCACAAAACAGAGGGGAAAGAATGCTGCATTCCTTGGATGTCCATAGCCAGTTACGCTACTACCTGGACAGAACAAAAAGTAGCAGAAAAACTGACCAGCTTTTTGTAGCCTATGCAACAGGAAGGGAAGGAAAAGCAATTTCCAAACAGACAATCTCCAAATGGATAAGAAATTGCATACGGTTCTGTTACTCTTTCCATGGAAAACCAATTCCACAGAACATAAGGCCTCATTCTACAAGGGCAACAGCCACTACCACAGCCTTCCTACGAGGTGTGGCAACCAAGGACATTGAGGCGGCTACTTGGACCTCCGTGCATACATTTGCCAAGCATTATAACTTACCATTGTACTCCAGATCCCGAGCAGGGTTTGCCACTGCTGTGCTGCAAGGGATCCTAACCACACCATAATCTAAATTTTTCCTCCTCCCTTAGTTGGCTATGGTATTCTACCCAGTTGTTATGACTGCAGATGCATCCATGAAGGACATAGTACAGTTTTGTACCTACCATAAATGTAGATGTCCGAACTGGATAGCATCTGCAGTCAGGATTACCCTCCCTCCTTCCCCTCTGTGGTACTCCTAGGGTATTTACCCTCCTAATAGCTAGCTAGTGGGGGGAGTCTTTTATGGTGTATTTGTTTGTATATATGTACATATATGCTTATTTTCTGAGTTTGCCTTCTATCCTTTTGGAAACATTGGCATTTATCCAAAAAATAGCCTTCCAGGAAGGGCAACTGGCATCTGGGGCAAGAAACACTGAAGAAAATGGCGTCGGCTGATGCCTTTATACCCGGAGACCAGCAGAGATGACGTCGGGTGAAGTGCGACATCAGCCGAAGCCGGACTTTGGAATCCGGCCGACTGCAGGGCTGCCTGACGACAGGACAACCCAGTTGTTATGACTGCAGATGCTATCCAGTTCGGACATCTACATTTATGGTAGGTACAAAACTGTACTGTACTGCGGTAGCGTTGTTGCCTCAGTTGGACATTGCACGTTCGATTCTCAGAGCGTCTTCTGTATGTAGACATGCGTGAATGGGCATTCCTTCATTGAAGGTTGAGCGTTGGGCCCGGCAAGCCAGCACGTAAAAATCTACTGCCAATCATTAGCTGACTAGAGTTCCGCTGTGGCGACCCCTAATCGGGGAAAAGCCGAAAGACTGACTTGTATTTGTTTGGTGTCGGAGCATTACATTACCCAGTTGTCCCCAGTTTGTGTTCTGTAACTGGGGCAATCAACCAGAGAGCAGATTTTTGTTGTCTCCAGCTGCAATGGCATTGGCTAGATCTTTCCTCTGCCATGCTACAGTCTTTTAGACCTTTTGAACCATTACCCTAGTTACAGGAGTGTTTTTATCGATTATTGTAGGTACTCTTATACAATATACTCTCACAGCATGCATATAGGATTGCAACCAGTTTAACAATCCCACTAATGTTTTTTGTGGAGTATACACGAAGGACAGAAGTATTCGTGGTGATCACCAGAGGGCAAGATTTCTACCCTGACCCAGGTGATAAGGTAGCGCTCGTACCACTGAGCCACCATATTTGCAGTTAACTGCACCAGCAGAGTGGCTGCCCCCCCCCCCCCCCCCAAGTACATGCTTCATGAACATTCGTTGGATATCTGTACTATTTGTCAAGAGTCTGGTGCACGTTTTCACCACTAAGCATCTAACTCCATGGCTTGAGCAACAAAGTGGGTCTCTGTATACAGCTGATGTTCTTTGTGTTTCACTGTAGCAGTCATTACGTTTGGGTTATCCTGCTGGCAGGTTGCCCTCAGTCAGCCTGAATTCCAAAATCTTGGGTCCTGCGTCGGTTGCTGTCGCCTCTTCCCTGACATCAGGTCGTCAGTGGTATAAAAGATGCAGCCGACGCCGTTTTATTTAGTCTTTCTTGCTGCGTGGTGCCCGAAGCAGTTCGCAAGTGCCGGTTGGCCGACTCCTGAGATTTTCGTGTTCGAGTTTCAGATCCGAAGTCTTTATTAAAAGTTAAGTACCCCGTTGGGGAAACTTTTATTTTTCTTGCTCCAGACAGATGTCAGAAAAAGTTAATTGTATATCTGAAGTAGTTGATTTCATTTGTTAGCAACCTTTGGGATTCGGATCCGACCTCTGATCTGAGCCGGCAATCTTTCACAGCTTAGATCCGAGCTCCTAGCTCCTCCCCTTCACCCATAATCCCCTGCCATCCCTGACCTCAGATCTAGTTTGCCGCGCTTCTGTCAGCAGCTAGATTTTTGAGCTCCTGGTTCTTAGGGTCTTCTAGAGTGTTTTGTGAGTTTTTAAAACTTATCCTCAAGTGTAAGAGTGTTTTTTGTGGTTAGGTTTCCCTTTTTAACATACCTTTTAGTTAAACTTGCCCTCCCTCCCCTTCGCTGGTGCGTAGCTTTTGTGTGTTTGGGGCCTAACGAGTGTCTTTTTACTTAGATGTCTGAGGCCCCAAAACCCATCTTTTTTTTTTTTTTTTTTTTTTTTTTTTTTAGTGCACAGAGTGTGGCCATAAGCTCTCCCCAGCAGATGGCCACACTCTGTGTTCTGTGCCTTGGGGTTGAACACCTTTCCTCTGGGTGTTCCATCTGCGTGGCGTTCAACCCCAGGGCACTGAAGGATCGGAGGTCGAAGCTGATCCTAGCTGAACTTTTGCCCCCGGATTCGGCCTCCGGTGCTTCTGTGGCCGCCTCCCCATCTCTGGTGGCCACTCCTGCCTCTCTCCCTCCGGTTGGGACTCAAACTCCCACTGCAGTTCCGGAGGAGAGGGAGGTCAGGAAAGGAGGGAGAAGCACCACAAGCGGAGGGCCGAGGCCTCCTTTTCGGCCCCCTGGCTAAGCGGTCTTCTCCCTCCAGGGCTTCACTGTCTCCTCCTTCTCTGATCCGGTCTCTGTGCTTCTCACCGGGCCCCGAGGAGGAGACCTGATCTCCGTCGAGGTCATCGAGGCGGCATTCCCGGCCAGCCTCTGTGGCCTCATTGAGATACTCGTAGCCTTTCCGATGCAGATTTGGACCGGATGATGCGAAGGTTTCTCCAGGCCCAAGTGCAGATGGGAGTGCTCCTGCCCCCCCCCCCTCCAGGGGGTGAGCTCGACACCTTTCTTTGCCCCGAAAGCTCCTTCTCTGACCAGCTTCCTGGGTTCGGAGCCGAGCAGCCTTGGAGCCGGAGGTGGGTCGGTGCTGACAGTATCGGGTACTTCGGCGCCGACTCTTCCCTCGAGCCTGTTGGGTCCGTTTGTCAGATCCGGGCTCTCTGAGCCATGGGCTGAGCGTCGGATCAGAGGGAATCAGTGTGTCTTCGGCTCCGTGTAGGTCTGAGCACACTGGTCCTTCGGATCCGATGGCTTTGGCGCCGACCCTGATCCGTCCATCTGATCAGAGCGAGGGTTTGCTCTTGGATCCCAGAGAGAGCGGCTCTCCCTCTGCTTTCAATGTGGTGGAGAGGGCTCTGTCGAGTGCTTCCAGGCCCCCAGTCCTTCCTTCGGCTCCGCCCCGCACTCCCTCTCTGTTGGGTCCGGCTTCCATCACCCGGCCCCAGGGACAGCCTGCTTTGATGTCCCAGGTCGTTCCCTTGGAACAGGACGTGGCTGGTGAGACTTCCTCTGACAGCCTCGCCCCCCACCCCGAGGACATCCCTCACAAGCGAAAGTGCAAGAGGAGGCACATGGACTCCCCAGAGTCTTTGACTGATGACACGGATTTGGATGAAGGGGAAGGCTGCCCTATGTCACCCCCCGAGGATGTCTCCTTTGGAGACGTGGAAATGCTCAGGATAAGAGGGGGGTGGTCTGCCCCCAAGGCTTCCTCGGACGAATCTGTGTTCCTGGAGGCATTCGAAGCAGGCCCATCTACCTCTTGGGTGTCCCCTCCGCCCGACCCCCTTAGTGGACCTTATTACCACTAGGGCGTGGAAGGAGCCGGACCCTGTTGAGCCAGTCCCCAAACACCCGGATAAAATCCTTAGTCCGCCCTCTGAGGTCCCATTGGAGCAATGGTCCCCCCTGTAGATGCCATGTTGGTGGCGGCGGCCACCAAGAGGGAATTGGCTCAGTCCCTCGGTCTGTCCACCGAGCATGGAGTCCCGTTTGGACCGTTTAGGGAAGTGGGCTTTTAGTTAAGCGACCTTCTCTGTGAGGTTACTGAACTACATGGCATGTGTTCGACTGCAGCAGGACCTTATCAGAGTATGCTGCGTCGCCCCTGGAGTCCATGTCGGTGGAGGAGAAGCGGTTGTACTCCACTCAGATGGTCACTCTCAGATCCATATCTAACATCTCTATGTGGCTGTTGTCCCACGCCACAGAGGGAGCTGCTAGAGTCAGAGGAACAGGCCTCGTCATGCGGCGTCAGGCCTGGCTCTGGCATTGCGATTTCGCGGAACCCTTCAAGGCATCATTTGCTAATGCCCCTTTCGATGGTTCTGCCCTGTTTGGCAAGACTTCGAGACTTTGGTCCGGAGCGAAAAGGACAGAAAGATGTCTGCCGTCGGAGGCCGCTTCTCTGCTCCCCAGAGGTCCTTCTCCAAGAACCAAAAGGAACAGAAGATGTAGTTCCGGAAGTCGCAACAATCCCAGTCCGCTCTGGATCCCCAGTCCTTCCGTGGCAGAGGACAGGGTGGACGCTGCCCTAGAGGCAGAGGGGGCCTGAGGAATGGTGGGGCCAGAAGCTTTCTCTGACCGGCCCACCCAGCGACCGAGGGGTTGCCCGACTGCTCCTCTCTGGAGGCAGTCGGGGGACGTTTTTCGAGGCCTCTGGCAGCTTGGGAGTCCCTCACGACAGACAGCTGGGTGCTTCGCATCATATCCAGAGGATACCAAATTCCCTTCTCACACCCCTCACCAACCAAAATGCCTCCCCGACGTTCCACCCGATCAGCGGGCGGCTGCAGCTGCGGAAATTCAGCAGCTCTTAGGAAAAAGAGCCATCCAACACGTCCCCCCAGACCAGTTCGGATCGGGTTACTACTCCAGGTTCTTTTTGGTGCCAAAAAAGACAGGGGACCTAAGGCCAATCCTCTATCTCTCCCTTCTGAACCTGTCCGTAACCAAAGAAAAGTTCCGGATGGTCACCCTTCAATCCATTCTCCCCCTGTTGCAGGAGAGCGACTGGATGTGCTCGATGGACCTCAAGGATGTGTATTACCACATTTTGATGGACAAGCGATCCAGGAGGTTTCTCCGCTTCCGGCTAGGAGCCAGTCATGATCAGTTCAGGGTCCTTCCCTTCGGTCTCCTCAGCCCCCAGGGTGTTCCCCAAGGTATTAGCAGTGATAGCGGCCCACCTCAGGCTTCAGGGAATGCAGGTGTTTCCATACCTAGACGACTGGCTCCTGACTGCCCAAACAAGGCATCTATTCTGCTCGGCCAGGAATTACTTTCTCCACCTTGCTCCCTGGTTTGGGATCACAGTCAACGCTGACAAATCCTTTCTCAACCCGACTCAGGTGATGGACTTTATCGGGGCCGGATTAGACACCAGCAACTTACTAGCCGCCTTAACCACTGAACGGCTTCACGCCCTGAGGCTACATGTGCAGGCCATTTTACTATAGTCTGCTCCCCTGGCTAGGTTGGTCCTGAGGGCGCTGGGCTCCATGGTGGCCGCAATTACCCTGCTCCCCATGGCTCACCTGAACATGAGGGTTTTGCAGTTGACTCAAAGTCCAATGGTCCTTCCGTCGATATCCTCTGTCGCCCCATTCCCCTCAGCAAGGCTTGCAAAAGGGCTCTCGCATGGTGGTTACAATCACCGGACCTCCAAGCAGGATGCCCTTTCTCCATGGCCCCTCCACTAACCACGGTGACCACGGACGCCTCCCGCCTTGGGTGGGGTGGCATTATGTGGACAGGACGGTCCAAGGCACGTGGAATGATAGAGACCTCATTGTATATAAATGCTCTAGAGATGAGGGCAGTGCTGTTGTCGTTGCAAGCACTTCAGAGCCTTCTTCCTACAGGAACAGTTGCAGTTCAGTCAGACATGTCGGTGGTCTGGTACATCAACAAACGGGGGAACCAGGTCCTACCAACTGTCGAAGCTGAGTGTGGGAATGGGCGATCTCCACCAACCGCTTTCTTATTGCAATGCACATTCTGGGACGGTCCAACATCCTGGTGGACGAACTCAGTCGCACCATACTGTCTCCTTAAGAGTGGTCTCTCAATCCCCAGGTAGCGAAGCGGATATTTGCTGTATGGGGACAACCCCTGTTGCGATCTCTTCGCCTCTCCTTCAAACACTAAATGCAGCAGCTACTTCGCTCTAATTCCCCCTAATTCCCCCCGCCGGGGAATTCCCGAGAGACGCTCTGGCACATGCTTGGCCTCCTGGTCTACTTTATGCTTACCCTCCTCTACCTCTGATGCTGAAGCTTCTACAGAAAGCCAATCTGTTGGGGAGCAAAATGATCCTCATTGCCCCATTCTGGCCTCGTCAAGCTTGGTTCCCTTATCTCTGGTCTCATCTGGTGAATCTGCCTTGGATTCTAGATCCCCTTCCGGATCTGATTTCCCACCCCCTAGGCCTCCCAGTCCCGAATCTGGACAATCTCAAGCTTACGGCTTGGTTGCTCCAGTTCCACTCGTAGCTAGGAGTCCCGGTATCTCTTCCCCAGTTAGTTATCCTAGTAGTAGCACACAAGCCCTCTACTAGGAAAGTCTATAGGAGTAAATGGAAACATTTCGCTATTTGGGCGGAGCGTCAGAATCTAGACCCTTTCACAGCTCCGTTGCCCGCCGTCTTGGATTTCCTTTCAGGGCTTTTTCATCAGGGGGCTAGCTGTTCCACAGTCAAAGTTCAACTAGCAGCTATCACTCATTACCACGTGGGACATGAACTGGGTCCTTTTGATCACATCAGAGTTATGCAAGACCTTTCTGAAGGGCACCTTCCTACTCAGACCTCCAATAAAGGAAGTAGTGCCTCCCTGGGATTTGACTTTAGTACTTCAGGCCTTGATAGCTCCCCCCTTTGAACCTGCAGCTTCAGCTGATCTCAAACATTTGTCATGGAAAACAGCCTTTCTCGTCGCTATTACTTCAGCTAGGAGGGTCTCTGAACTTCAAGCCCTATGTGTAAAACCTCCTTACTTGACCTTCCACAAGGATAGGGTTTACCGCAGGACCAATCCTTCATTCCTTCCTAAGATTGCTTCCGAGGCAAATATTAACCAATCCATTAATCTGCCAGTTTTCTTTCCTGAATACCAGAACAAAGGAGAATACAAACTACATTCTTTAGATGTGCATAGACTGCTACGTTTTTACATTCATAAAATGGCTGGTCATAGACAATCCGACCAGTTGTTTGTCTCCTTTGCCAAATTTAATTTGGGTAAATGTGTGTCGAAGGTCACCTTGTCGAGGTGGATTTTACAATGCATTCTTTTGGCTTATGAAAGCTCTGGCAGGCCCACACCTCAGGGAGTCCGTGCCCACTCTACTCGGTCCATGTCTACTTCTGCTGCTTTTCGGGCTAGAGTACCCTTGGATGATATTTGCTCAGCAGCCACTTGGGCTTCATCTCATACCTTCATCAACCATTATAAATTGGGTATTATCTCTAGAGGGAGAGTATCCTTTGGCTCTGCAGTGCTCCGGAACATCCTTCCATGAAGGCCGCCCGAGGTACAGGTAGCTGGGGACTCTGTCCCAAAGTTTGCTGACAAATTAAGTCTACTTCAGATTAAAAAGTTATGTACTCACCATAACGTTCCATCTGAGTAGGTACACTTCATTTGTCTGCAACCATCCCACCCTCCTTCCCCCTGACCTTCGGATGTTTTTTGGCCAGAAGGGTTTACTCTGCCCTTTTAAGGAAGGTAGTTAGTTTCCCTTTTCAGCCTTATTGGTTATGGGCAAACTTGATCTGAGGTCAGTCAGGGATGGCAGGGGATTATGGGTGAAGGGGAGGAGCTAGGAGCTCAGATCTAAGCTGTGAAAGATTGCCGGCTCTGATCCAAGGTCGGATCAGAATCCCAAAGGTTGCAGACAAATGAAGTCTACCTACTCCGATGGAATGTTATGGTGAGTACATAACTTCTTATTCATGTGGGAAGCAAATACCTCAAGGATTTTCATTCTTATTGTATTCCTTGCCTAAGCCCTGACCACAACGTTGCTAGTTGTCTGTTGTGCTAGATTTAACCAACGCACTAAGCGTCTGTACGATTTTGCATTAAGCTATTTTGGGCGAAGATTTAATTATACAATGTCATCTGATAGCCATCCGACTACTGGAGTTCACAAAAAAATGAAAGACCGGCAACCGAGGTCCAAAACCTGACTAAGCTCCTAAAGTCGCAGGTCCTCAGCGAGGTGCTTTCGCAGCCCCTGACACCCGCTACTTTAGAGTCGCAGGCCACTTCAGACTCTCACGTAGAGTTGGCCAGGCCGCGGGAAACTTCAAGGTATTGGAGCCTTTGAGAATTCCCTCAGATGGGTCCGGAGCCACTGAGCAGGCATCTGCTTCTGAGGATGTATTTAGACCCAAACAATTATATATTAAATCGACATCAAAGACAAAGGCTAAAACACCTTTAAAGGCAAACAAGTTCACCAACCACAAGGACAGGCCTCCATGCCCAAAAAAACAGATGCTCAAAATGGCCAAAGACTTAATTACCTTGATCAGGGGTTCCCATCCCCCTCCTGATAAGAGACCTAGGCAAGAGACAGACTATGAATCTTCAAATCAGGTTTCCATTTCTTCTGATTCCTCTTCTGATCAGGAATACCCCCCCCCCCCCCCCCCAAATGAGGATTCTGACACTGAAGAGTCAATTTCTTCAGCTTCTCCTGAGGACTATTCTTTTGGGGAAACTTTGCATACCATGAGGGAGCACTTCCACTGGGAGAGCCCAGATTTTTCAGAATCTAAGAAAAAAACTGATTTTCCTTTTACTACCTCAACATTGGCCTCTAGCTATTCCACCTGTGTTAGACATTGTAGATGTGTTCTGAGTCTAGTCTGACCCCTGACTCTTTACCTCCAGCTCCTGTTAAGCTGGACAGATACTACAGGGTCCCTGACTCATAAATTCCTTTTCAAAAACCCTACTGCTGACCCAGAAACTATTTCACAGGGTCCGAAAGGGGTCAAGGCTTCTACTGCAAAAAACCCTACCCCCTTCTGACAGGGATTCTAGGGCACTGGATAGATGGGGGGGGGATTTGCACATCTGCTACTTTGGCTATAAGGGCTTTAAATTGCCAGTTTCATATGCTCAAATATCAGCAATATATCATGACACTGCTTAAACAGAAAATGATGGCTAATTCTGAATGTGCAGAAAACAAAGAAATACAGGATTTATTGCATGCAGCTGAACAAGTTGGAAAGCATACTATGCAATGTGGGTTCAATTCTCTGGAGGCCTCCTGCAGGGCCGCTGTTACGGGTTCTGTCATTAGGAGGCATGCTTGGTTAAAAGGAACAAAATCTGCCTGACCATGTTAAAGCAAAATTATTAGATGCTCCTTTACAGCATGATACCTTGTTTGGTGTTAAGGCAGTAGAGGTGTTAAAGAAAATGGAGGACAAAGCTAAATCTATGCAAACTGTCAAGGATTTCTTACAGGTGCAGCCACCTAGATTTAGCAGACACTGGCCTACAAAGAATTGGTCCTTTCCAGTCTCAGACAGGCCTCAAAGGGGCAGGTCCAGACGCCAGAGAGGCAGATCACAGCCGCAAGGTTCCTACAGGTCTAAGCAGTGGAGTGCCTCTACCTCCAAAGGTGGAGAAGACGAATCACAACCATACAGGAAACAGTCCCAATGACTTCCCCCTGCCTGCACCAAGCACTTATCTTCTGGCAACACCCTTAGGGGGAAAACTAGCACTTTTTTATCAAAATTGGCACATTATAACCTGACAAATGGGTTCTAGACAGTGTCACATGGCTAGAAGTTTTATTTCCATACCTTACCAAGAGCAAACGGTTGGCCAGACCTGCCAAAAAATCAATGGGCAGAGGCTCAATTGCCCTCATGTCCTTGACCGCAGCGACAAGTGCCACAGCATGAGCAGGGACAATGATTTTACTCAAGACTGTTGGTACCCAGAAAGGACAAAGCATGGAGACCAATACTGGACCCATCTATTCTAAACACTTTCCTGGATATACCAAAATTCAAAATGTTGACCTTACAGCAGCTTCTGCCCATGCTGGGCAGCAAGGCTTGGCTCATGACTTTAGACCTAAGAGGCATACCTGCATGTCCCAATCAGACAATCGTGCAGAAGATGCCTCAGATTCGAGGCTGACTCAAAGCATTACCAATTCTCTGCACTGCCCTTTGGCTTATCTACTGCGCCCAGGGTTTTCGCAAAGTGCCTGGCACCAGTAATTGCTTACTGCAGACAAAAAGGAATACAAATATATCCTTTGGACGACTGCCTCATACAAGCAGAGAAAAAGGACATTCTACTACAGCGTCTGACTTTTGTGATAAGACTATTAACATGCCTAGGGTACACAGTCAACAAAAAGAAATCAAAACTAGTACCATCTCAAGAGATAATATTCCTGGGTGCAAGCTTAAATACAACTGCCCAGATGGCTTATCTCACTCCAAACAAAGGCAGCTGACTACCTATTTCAAGGAAATGGCAACAAAGGCCCAGTTATCTGCAAGAAAAATTCTGCAGGCTTTGGACTTCATGGCATCCTGCATCTTACTAATTCCATATGCAAGACTGCATATGAGGAAAATTCAATGGTATCTAAAAAGTGTCTGGACACAACATTGCCACAGTCTGGAAACTATGATTATTCTAATACCCTGCCTGAAACAGGAATTTCGATGGTGGGCAAAGGCTTGTCACCAAAACAAGGGACAGCCATTCACATTACCCCCAGCCAGGCAGAGCCTAACGACGGATGCATCAGATTATGCCTGGGGGCACACATGGCAGGAAGAGGCATTCAGGGCACCTGGTCCACAAACCAAAAGCATCTACATATCAATCGAAAAGAGATGCTAGCTGTTCAAAATGCCCTGACAGCCTTCAAGGACCTACTTCAACTACTGATAGACGACACCATGGTCATGTGGTACATAAACAAGCAGAGGGGAACTCATTCTTGCCCCCTATGCAGACTAGCCATGGCTTTATGGGACACAGCATTGACTTGCCAAGTTCATCTGCAGGCTCAATTCCTGCCACAAAAGGAAAATACTCAGGCAGACTAGCTAAGCAGAAACCTCATGGATCCCCACAAGTCTTCACCATGATAATAATGGAATGGGGACACCCGGACATAGATCTATTGGCCTCCCCTCAAAACAATCCACTAAGAAGATTCTGCACAAGGACTTATCACAGACTAGCTTGGAAAGTGGACGCCTTATCTTTCAACTGGACAAACCTATCGGTATATGCCTTTCCTCCACTGCCTCTCCTCCCCAAAGTACTCCTAAAGGTCAGACAGAGACCAGAAATGATTGTCCCAGACTGGCCACGCCAGTAATATCTGATCCTAAGGAACTTGTCCCAATGCCCAGCCTGGACCTCACCTCAAATACCTCCTCTGTCCCAACAAAACAATCATTGTGCACAGCCAACTCAGGACTCTAAACCTGGCAGCATGGAGGATAATGTAGCCATACAAACCTCACCTCTCAGTAAAGCTGTGATGGATGTCATTTTAGAAGCCAGAAGGCCTAGTACTAGAAAATCCTATGCTGGCAAATGGAAGAGATTTTGCGCTTGGAACCAAGCTCAAGGAACTGATATAGCTGTTCCAAATATTCCTCAGATTTTGCAATATTTAACTGAGGTGCTGGACAAAGACTTATCTTTTTCATCAGTTAAAATACATGCCTCTGCCATTTCGGCTCATAATACAGAGCCACATATACATTTTATGGTAAGTGTAGACAACTGTACTATGTTCTTAGTGTTTCACTGTTGCAGTCATTACATTTGGGTAGAGTTAGTGTATTCGCTGTTGCAGTCCAGGTTACCCACCCACCGTCCCCCTTATCTTCTGATGGAACCTATGTGGTGTATTTGCTTGTAGATGAAGGTAAATTTTTATATTGGTGCATGTAATTATACATGTATAAATTTTGGCCCCCCTTTAGGGGGGCACCTGACATCTGGGGCAGGAAACACTAAAGAAAATGGCGTCTGCTGCTTCTTTTATACCCCTGACTACCTGACATCAGGGAAGGGGCGACAGCAGCTGACGCAGGACCCAAGACTTTGGAATTCAGGCTGGCGGAGGGCAACCTGCCAGCAGGATTACCCAAATGTAATGACTGCAACCGTGAATACACTCTAACATCTACATTTATGGTCTATACAGACTAAATAAAACCTGGTCATTGCTTTCCTATATGTTGCTCATTTTTACTTTCAAGTTACTGTTTTAAGGGAATTGGAGCTGTTAATGGCAAAATTTGCCACCATCCTGCACTTCAGAGCACCCTATTGTCTGGATCACGGACCTAAACTGGGTAGAACTTGTCCCTACTTAAACGCACACCCAACTCCAACAGTACACAGACTTCATAAGCCTGAAAACTACCCATCCCTGAACAGTCCTCCACAAATGGAGCTTTACATTCTAGAGATAAATAGTTTCTCAGTTGTCAACGCATACACTGGCACATGGTATTCCCAAAGCCTGGAACCACATCCCATTAACAGTAAAATCAAACAGAGCTAAGCTGTTTCAAAGAGCATCGCCAAATGGATAAATGGCACTGAGTTCCCACAGACTAGTTGTAACTTCAGTGTGTGGCGTTTTTTTAATGTAGATCTCCCTCACTCCATCTACACCTACAGCTGTGCTGTATGCCCACACGCACCTTGCTCTTTTCTACTTTCACCCCCTACTGCGATCTTTCATATCAACTTTTTCTCGTCCTCCTTTCTGCCTGTACACTTTACTGTCGGTCCTAATACATATCGTTTACTTATCCTCCCAACCTCTAATCTTTTTTGAAATAAGTTGTCACCATAGTTTTCCAGTGCAACCCTACTCCAGTCTGCAACTGTCAGGCATGACAGTTGCAAATTTTCTTCCCAGTTTTCTGTGTCTCCATAGTCTTCTGCTTTCCTGCATGTGTCCAAACTACAAGTACCTGTTTTCTCTAACCATTTCCACAGGTGAAGTGGGCTGCAGTCAGTTTTGTCAACGGGCACTGTACCTTTACAGTTTTTTACTCTGCTGCTAATTTCCTTTCTTCCTTTCTCTTGCCTTACACAATCTTTCATGGACACAACAAAACCATTACACTTCATATCTTTTTCTCTGAAGACTGGGGCTAACCAACTCATTTAGAGGCATTGTAGAGGTATGCCCCTGATATACTAACAAATGGAAAGCTACACTACAACTGACTGTCTTGTAAATTGTAAATAAAGTGCCTTGTGTGTGTGTAAATCCTAGGATACATTTTTTTTTTTTTGCCATTTGGCTAAGTTAGCCCCACTAAGCTATTCCCATGTCTTCAGGGGGCTGCAAGATGGTAGTTGTACTAGCGGGAAATTTGGCTAAGGTATTGGGGCTTCCCCTACTTTCAGTAGATGCTGTGGGATCTTTTACATGTCCCTGAACTACCACAGACTCAAGGTGGTGGGGCCTGTGTTTCATCTGAAGGACAGCACACTAGAGTACAGCAGTAACCCCCCCCTCCATATTGCACATTGTGTCCTGAACCTACTTGGTGTAGAAGGGCAGTGCAGAAAATTGGTAATGAGTTGAACCTGCAATGAAATGGAGCTATCTTCTGCAACTTTGTCTGATAGGGACATGCAGGTATGCCTCCTTGAGGTCCCAAGTGTGATGACTGCAGCAGGGTGTACACTCTAACATCTACATTTATGGTAGGTACAAAACTGTACTTTATTGTATGTGTAAAATCTGAGCAGCTTTTTCCCTGGGCCTCTGCTGAAAGAGGCTTTGGCTAAACTCAGTTGGACTTTCTGGTAAGCTAAGCAAAACTAAATGGCAAACTGTAGCGGACTCTGTCCTTTGAGAACTTGCCAGTGAAACTTTTTCCATTGCTGAAAGTTAAAAATTATTTGAGTAACAAGCCTTGGAGCAAAGTACAAGAATTTCGGACTTAGAGTCCAGGGCCAGTTTCATAAACTACATGATGATCCTTGTGTTTCACTGTTGCAGTCCTAACCAGTGGGTTATTTGGCTCCCGGTAGCCCTTGATTGGCCAGAATACCAAAGGTAAGCAAGTAAATGGCATCGGCTGTCTGTTGTAAAGGATGTCCGATACAAAAGGAGGCATCCGACATCACTTCCTCAGTCTTCCTTGCAGTGGAGCCCGAAGCATATTTTGCACGAGTGCCGGTCAGTAGTTTACCTTTTTGGTTTCCAACTACAAAGTTTGAAGTCAGCTACACTACAGCCAAGTACCCTGTTGGGAATCCTCCTTTTCTTGCCTTAACGAATGTCAGAAAAGGTTAATTGTCTTACCTGTGGAAGACATATATTCCCCATAGAGACTTTCATTGCTATTGCATTATTTGTTTAGGCCTTTACCACGACGTTCATAATTGTGATCTGTGCTTCCTTTAATACACATACTATTCGTAGTCAGGCTAAGCTTTTAGCTAAACATTTTGGAGTTTGGCATAAGTTTGTCGTTATGGTGTCCGCTGGTCTTCAGGCTTCGGATATCCCTAAGACGCATAAGGATAAGGACCGTGACAGGCTTCCGAGGGTAAAGTCCTCGGCTGATAAGTTGGTCCTCAGTCCTGCGGTAGCCAGTGAGGTGCCTTTGCAGCCCCTGCAGCCTGTGGATTTTCAACCACAGGCCTCAGACCATTTGAGTCCCCCAGGCCTCCAGTGTTTGTCTTTTGACCTGCCACCTCTTTAGCTGGATCTGGTGCTGCTAAGCTGCCTCCGGTGTCAGGCCTCCTGACAGGAAGCTCATACAGACTACCTCTGCTGCGACTTCGGCGGTTGCCAGGCCTCCAGAGTCCTTCAGACTTGCAGATAAATCTTCCAGTCTTAAGCCAGTGAAAAGCAGGCTCCAGTTTCCTTTCGTTACCCTCAATCCCAAATGGTTAAGATGGCTAATGACCTTTTGACTACTTTATTAGGGGTTTACAGCCTCCTCCTAAAAGGGGTAGGGATGTCTCTCCTGAGGTTTTGTTGTACTCTGGTTCGGATACTTCTAGCATTTCTGCTGATTAAGAAGTTTTCCAGGTTTTTTTCTCCTTTTGAGGATTCAGATGCAGAGGAATAAATTCCTTCGGCTTCTCCTACAGAGGATTTCTCTTGGTGATACTTTGAATACTCTCAGGGAGCATTTTAAATGGGAACGTCAGGATTATCCCCAATCTAAGAAAAGGATTAGGGAGTTTTTGGATTTGCCTCAGCCACTGATTATTCCCCCAGTGCTGGAAGTGGTTGACAGTTTTCTGGAAAATTCCTAGACTCCAAGTTCAGATGTTCTTTGTGTTTCACTGTTGCAGTCATAACATTTGGGTTATCTGCCTGCAGGTAGCCCTTAGCCGGCCTGAATATCAGAGTCTTCGGATTTCTGTGTTGGATGCTGTCGCCTCTTCTGTGACATCAGGGGTGTAAAACATGCAGCCGATGCCATTACATCAGTCTTTCTTGCCGTGCGGTAGCTGAAGCAGTTTGCAAGTGCTGGTCGGCAGATTCCTGAAATTTTTTGTTTTCAAGTTTCAGACCCGAAGTCTTCAAAAAGATAAGTACCCCGTTGGGATCGTTTTTCTTGCTCTAACCGTTTTTTAGAAAATTAACAATTGTCTTGCCTGTGGAAAGCAAATACCTCAGGTTTTTATTCTTACTGTCTCACCTGCTTAGGCCCAGACCATGACGTTCCTCACTGTTTTGTGCCTTGTTCAACGCCCGAACTATTAGTCGTCTGGCTATTGTAGCTAAATACTTCCGTTCTTGATCTCTGTACTCCGAAGTGGCTTCGTTAAGTCATCAGACTACCGATACTTTTTTTTGGGGGGGGGGGGGGAGTCGGCATAGGTCCAAAACTGACTATGCTTCCGTTAAGCTAGTCGCCAGTCTGCTGATACTTGTGCTTTCGCAGCCCCTGTTACCTGCTACTACAGATTTGCAGGCCTTTACTGAGACCCATTCTGAGTCAGATATGCTGAGAGATGCTTCTTTGACTATGGAACCTGCGGATGTCTCTACCTTGGATGGGTCCAGAGCTGCTGTGCAGGCACCGGCTTCTGAGGGTGTATTCAGGCGTACAGACCTTCATATTAAACCAACGGCATAGCTTCCAAATAGAAGTGTCCAATTCCTCTGGCCTAAAACTCGCACTATGCCTAGAAAATCGAAACCGCTGACTCGGGCCCATATGCTTCAAAAACAAATGCTTAGAATGACTGAATACCTTCTTACATTTTTAATTAGGGAAAGCCAGCCTTCCCCCCTCTGAGACCTAGAACTGATTTTTTCTGATTCTTCTGGTCAGGAGTCTATCTCTGCTCCTTCTGATTATCAGGATTTGCCCTTATCTACTTATAAGGATTCTGATGCAGAGGATTCCATTCCCTCTGCTTCCCCCCAGAAGATTTTTCTTTTGGTGAAACCTTGCATACCCTTAGGGAGCATTTCCGCTGGGAAAGCCAGGACTATTCTGAGTCCAAAGAGAGACTTGGGGAATTCTTACTCCTGTTAACACAGGCCTCTAGCTGTCTCTCCTGTTCTGGCTATTGTAGATATTTTCTTGGAATCTAGCTTTACCCCAGACGCTTTACCTCCAGCTGCCAGGAAACCTGACTGGTACTACAGAGTACCTGACTCAAGTTCCTCTTCAAGAATCCTACTGTGGATCCGGAGACCATTTCCCAAGGACCAAAAGACATTAAGGCTGCTGCTACCAAAAATCCTACCCCTTTTGATAGTTTCTAGAGCCTTGGATAGATGGGGTAAGAAGGTATACACTCTTGCTACTTTGGCCATTAGGGCTTTAAATTGCCAGTTTCATATGTTAAAGTATCTGCAACATATGGGACTAAAACAGAAAAAGATTCCTGACTGCTGAACACAGACTTGCAAAATGTAATGCATTCTGCAGAACAAGTCGGTAAACATACTTTGCAATGTGGTTTTGATGCTTTAGAAGCATCTTGCAGGGCTGCTGTCACTGGGTCTCTACTTAGAAGGTATGCTTGGCTTAAGGAACAAAACTTGCCAGGTCATATTAAAGCTAAATTACTGGATGCACCCTTAAACCAAGACTGCCTTTTTGGCAATAAAGCAGAGGAAGTCCTCAAGGATGGAGGAAAAAGCTAAATCTATGCAAACTGTTAAAGATTTTCTACAAGTAAAGCCTCTTGGATTCAGTAGGCATTGGCCTTCAAAGAACTGGTCCTTTCCAGTCCCTTCCAGGTCTTCAGTCCAAACCTAGGAACAGAAGATCACCAAGATTTCAGTCTCTGGCTATGCACAGATCTAAGCAGTGGGGGACTCCCACTTACAAGCCGAAAGTAGTAAGCTACCCCCTATGGAAAAATAGCACAATGACTTGACCTTAATCCTTCCAAGCCCTGCTCAGTCACTTGCTCCCTTGGGAGGAAAGCTCGCCCTGCATGCAAAAAAACTGGGAACTCATTACCCAGGACAAATGGGTTTTGAACATAGTTTCCCGAGGATACAGATTCCACTTCCACACACTACCAACCCAAAATGGTTGGCCAGACCTACCCCCAAATCATTGGGGGGGAGGCCCAACAGCATGTTCACTCTTCTCAGTATCAGGGCTATTCAACCTGTCCCTGCAGAACTAAGGGGACAAGGTTTTTATTTACCATTTTCTGGTACCCAGAAAAGAGAACTCCTGGCGTCCCATCCTGGACCTCTCTTCTCAACACCTTTCTGGTGGCTCCAAAATTCAAAATGCCAACTCTTCAACTTCCTATGCTAGCCAAGGATGCCTGGCTGGCAACCCTAGACTTGAAGGAAGCTTACCTGCACATCCCAATAAGAATCCTGCAGACAATACCTACGATTCATGGTGGGCTCCATGCACTTTCAGTTCTCTGCACTTCCCTTTTGGCTTGTCTACTGTGCCCAGGGTCTTCACGAAGTGTCTAGCTCCAGCCACTGCATTTTGCAGGCAGAGAAATATTCAGATTTACCCATACTTGGGCGATTGATTCAGCCAGGACTTGCTGTTACAACACCTGTCATTTTGTAAAGAAACTTCTAACCTCGCTGGGGTACATAATCGATTAAAAGAAATCTCACCAAGTACCCTGACAGCAGTTTGTATTCCTGGGTGCAAGCTTGAACACAGCTTCCCAGATGGCATTCCTCACTCTAGAGAAACAAGTTTATTTGACTACCTACATCAAAGTATTGGCCACAAAAACCCAGCTATCTGCAAGGAAAATACTGCAAGCTCTGAGGTTCATGGCCTCTTGCATGCTGCTAATTCCATATGCAAGACTGCATATGAGGAAACTCCAATGGTATCCGTGTATGGTGTCAACATTCTCAGGACCTGGAAACAATGATTCCGGTCATTTGTTGTCAAAGGACAGTTTCTTTGGTGGGCAGAGGCCTGCTACCACAACAAGGGACTCCCTTTCACTCTATCCCTTGCCACCCAAACCCTAACAGACGCATCAGACTATGCATGGGGCGGCTCAAATGGCAGGGCAGTGCAGGCAGGGCAAATCGAACCCGAAACAGATGCACCTGCATATCAATCAAAAAGAAATGTTAGCTGTATAGAATGCTCTGACAGCCTTTAAAGACCTTATTCTTCCAGGGCAACTATTGGTAAAGACTGACAACACCATGTGGTACATAAGTAGGGAGAACCCACTGGTACCCTCTCTGCAGACTAGCCATGGCTCTGGAGCACAGCCTTGAGCTACCAAGTGCACCTTCAGTTCCTGCCAGGCAAACTAAATTCACTGGCAAACTACTTAAGCAGAAATCTCATGGACTTGCACGAATGGAAACTAGAACTCCATGTTCAACCTCTTGAGCAAATGGGGGACCCCAGAGGTAGACCTGTTTGCCTCCCTTCAGAACTACCAGTTGAACAAATTCTTCACCAGAACTCACCACAGTTAAGCTTTGGAAAGTGGATTCCCTGTCCTTTACCTGGGAAAGCCTCTCAGTTTATGCCTCTACCCTTCTGCCTCTCCTATCGAAGGTTCTACTAAAGATCAAACTGGACAAGCCAAGGACAATACTGATTGCACCAGACTGGTCATGCCAGCACTAGTACCCCCTCTTGTGCAGTCTGGCACTGTTACAACCATGGCACCTGCCTCAGACCCCTTCCCTGCTGTCCCAGCAGGCGGGCCAGATTCTGCACCCTCTGCTTCAAACCCTGAACCTTGCAGCCTGGCTAATTTCATGAGCTCTCCTCTAGTATCCCTCAGTAAGCAGGTGCGGGATGTCATTCTGGTGGCAAGGAGGCCTAGTACCGGAAAATCCTATGCTGAAAAGTGGAAAGGATACTGTTCCTTGAGCCAGTCTCAGGGGATGGGCACAACTGCGCTCAGCTTACCTCATATTCTAGAGTACTTAACAGAAGTGCTCCAGAAGGGCCTGTCCTAGTCAATTAAGATTCATGCCTCTGCTATTTCAGCACATTATAATACTGAGACACCCCTCTTGTATCACTCCTTGCTGAAACAATTCCTTTGAGGGGCCAAAAATTTAAGACCCCCTAGGAGAGATCCCATTCCAGCCTGGGACCTTAACTTTGTATTGGAAAAGCTACCCCCCCCCCCCCCCAGGACTCAATCCTAAGGTGGTGTCTAGTATGGCCCTTAACCAGTCCATTCATTTGCCTACTTTTTTCCCCTAATCAAAATAGAGGAAAGGATACTGCATTCTCTGGACGTGCACAAACAGCTCAGATTCTACTTGGACAGGGCTAAGCTTCTCAAACTCTGACCAGCTGCTAGTTGGCTTTGCTGCAGGGGCAGAGGGGAAGGCCATTTCAAAGCAAACCATTTCCAAATGGATAGCCCATTGCATTAATTTCTGCTACAAGCACCATGGAAAATCTACCCCACAGGGGGATAAGATCTTCTTCCACCAGGGCTGCATCTGCCTCTACGGCATTTTTCAGAGAAGTCCTTACCAGGGACATCCTGGAAGCTGTTACCTCCTGGAGCTCTGTACATTAACCTTTTGGCAACAGGGCAGAAGAAGTTCTTAAGATTGAGGAAAAAGCTAAATCTATGCAAACCTTTAAAGATTTTTTTTACAAGTACAACCTCTAAGATTTAGTAGGCATTGGCCTTGTAAGAATTGGTCCTGTCCTGCCTCTTCCAGACCTTTAGTCCAACCCCAGATCCAGCAGAGCACCCAGGCTTCAGTCCCAGGGGACGCACAAGACTAAGCAGTGGGAGGCTTCCACTTCCAAATCTGGGAGTAATAAAACTCCCCCCTATGGTAAACTGTGACTGACTTTTTAAAACTTCCAAACACTTCTCAACTGACTGCCCCTTTGGGGGGGATATTGAACTTCATGCAAAGAACTGGGGACTCATTACCCAGGACAAATGGATTTTAAATAGTGTCCCAAGGATACAGATTTCACTTGCACACGTTACCAACTCCTGCACACGTTGCCAACTCCAAGCGGTTGGCCGGATCTACCTCCAAATCACTGGGCAGATACCCAAAAGCTAGTACTCTCTCAAACATAGGGGGCGCTTCATTTTGGTACCAGAAGAAAAGGGACAAGGTTTCTACTCTATTTTTCCTGGTACCGAGAAGACTATTATGTTCTATCCTGGACCGGCCTACTCAACACCTTTTTGGTGATTCCAAAATTCAAGATGCTGACTCTTCACCAGTTGCTTCCTATGAAGATACCTGGTTGGCAACACTAAATTTAAAGGAAGCATACCTGCACATCCCAATTGGGGAATCCTGCAGAAGGTGCCTATGCTTCAAAGCAGACTACACGCACTATCAGATGTTCATCGTGTTACACTGCTGCAGTCATTACACTTGGGTTATCCTGCAGTCAGGCGGTTCCCCAGTCGGCCTGAGTTCCAAAGTCTTGGTCCGGCGTCTGTTGCTGTTGCCTCTTCCCTGACGTCAGTGCGACAGGGGTATACAAGATGCAGCCGACGCCATTTTCTTAAGTCTTTCTTGCTGCGCAGTGCCCGAAGCAAAAGCAGTTTGCAAGTGCCGGTCGGCCGACTCCTGAGATTTTCATTCCGAATCCAGAACCGAAGTCTTCTACAAAGCTAAGTACCCCGTTGGAAACATTTTCTTGCCTCAGACCAATGTCAGTAAAAGTTAATAACTATTTCTTGTGGGAAGCAAATACCTCAAGGATTTTCATTCCTATTGTATCCCATGCCTAGGCCCAGACCACAACGTCACTGGTTGTCGGTTTTGTGCTAGGTTTAACAAGCGCACTATTAAACGTCAGTTTGATTTTGCCCGACATTATTTTGGCAAAAAATTAAATTACACCATGCCGTCTGAACTTCCGACGTCCGGAATACATAAAAAGCGTAGAGACAAGGACCGGCATCCAAGGCCCAAACCTGACTAAACCTCTTCTAGGCCGGTCGCTGGTTCTCCGGTCTTCAGCGAGGTGCCTTCGCAGCCCCTGACTGCTTCTGCAGAACCACAGGCCGCTTCCCACGTGGAGATGGCTGGGCCTTCAGTTGCACAAGTTTTTCAGCCTACCGAGGCTAACCCTTCAGAGGGATCCGGAGTAGCTGAGCAACCTGAAGCTTCAGAAGGTGTTTTCAGACCTTCTCGGTTAACCATTAAACCAAACCCCCTGCTAAGTCCAAGTCTCCTTTAAAAACAAAGAAACAAATACAGCATTCTCCGGGACGGGCCTCCATGCCTAAGAAACAAATGCTCAAAATGGCTGAAGACCTAATCTCTGATCAGGGGGACCCATCCCTCTCCTGATAAAAGGCCCAGACAGGATGCAGACTGACTCATCCAACCAGGTGTCCATTTCTTCAGATTCATCCTCAGACCTAGGATATTCTTTACCCCCTTATGAGGACTCTGATGCTGAGGAATCAATTCCATCAGCCTCTCCGCCTGAGGACTACTCCTTTGGGGAAACCTTGCATACCATGAGGGAGCATTTCCGACTTCCTTTTATTACCTCAACACAGACCCCTTGCTATTCCGCCAGTGTTGGACGTTGTGGATGATGTGTATACTGAATCCAGCTTAAATCCTGACTCCTTACCTCCAGCCCCAATTAAACCTGACATACTACAGAGTCCCTGACTCTCTCAAATTTCTGTATGAGCCCTGTTGCTGACCTTGAAACTATTTCTCAGGGACCCAAAGGGATTAAGGCCTCATCAGCAAAAAATCCAGTCCCCTCTGACAGATTCCAGAGCATTGGACAGATGGGGAAAGAAAGTATATACGTCTGCAATCCTAGCAATGAGAGCCTTAAATTGCCAGTTTCACGTGCTAAAATATCAGCAATTTTTGATGTCTCAGTTAAAACAAAAAATGCTTCCAGATTCAGATCCTCTTAATTTTAAAGAAATGCAGTATTTATTGCATGCAGCTGAACAAGTGGGAAAGCATACTTTGCAATGTGGTTTTGATTCTTTAGAGGCCTCCTGCAGAGCAGCAGTTACAGGCTCTGTCATTAGAAGGCATGCTTGGTTAAAAGAACATACGTTACCAGATCATGTTAAAGCAAAATTATTGGATGCACCTTTGCAGCAGGATGTGTTATTTGGAGTTGAGGCAGAAGAGGTATTAAAGAAAATGGAGGATAAGGCAAAATCTATGCAAGCTGTAAAGGATTTCTTACAGGTTCAGCCGCCAAGTTTTAGCAGAAATTGGCCAACAAAGAATTGGTCCTTTCCGGTTACAGACAGACCTCAAAGGGGGCAGATACAGCCGTCCAAGAGGTAGAGGTCAACCACAAGGTCCTTACTGGCCTCGACAATGGGGTGCACCAGGCCATAAAGAAGGGGAAGACAGGCCTCAACCATATAAAAAGCAGCCTCAATGACTTCCCATTACAGCTGCCAAAACTCTCTCTTGGCAGCCCCTTTGGGAGGAAAACTGGCACTTTTCTATCACAGTTGGCATTGGATCACCAAAGACAAATGGGTTCTCAACATTGCATCTCAAGGTTACAGGTTCCACTTTCACACTCTGCCAAGGTTAAAAGGAATGCCAAATCTGCCACCAAATCAATGGGCAGAGGCTCAAAAACAAATTACAGCACTCCTGGAAATGAGGGATATTCAAGAGGTACCACCACAAGAGCAAGGACTTTATTCAAGACTCTCTTTAGTTCCCAGAAAGGGCAAAGCCTGGAGGCCCATTCTGGATCTTTAAACGCTTACCTGGATGTTCTGAAATTCAAAATGTTGACACTACAACAGCTTCCCATGCTGGGCAAGAAAGCTTGGCTCGTGACCTTGTGACCTTGGACCTCAAGGAGGCATACCTGCATGTCCCTATCAGACAAAACTGCAGACGATACCTCAGATTCATAACAGGTTCAATGCACTGTCAATTCTCTGCACTGCCCTTTGGCTTATCTACTGCGCCCAGGGTTTTCACGAAGTGCTTGGCACTAGTAATTGTATTTTGCAGACGGAAAGGAATTCAGATTTATCCGTACCTGGACAACTGCCTGATTCAAGCAGAGAGCAAGAACATTCTTCTAGAGCATTTGGCGTTTGTAAAAAAGTTAAGTTGCCTGGGGTACACAGTAAACAAAGAAATCAAAACTAGTGCCCTCACAAGAGATAATATTCCTGGGTGCTAGCTTGAACACAACGGCCCAGATGGCTTATCTCACGCCAGACAAGCAAGGACAACTGACTCTATACTTTCAGTTGATGGCAACAAAAATCCAACTCCCTGCAAGAAAAATTCTGCAGGCCTTTGGTTACATGGCATCTTGCATACTACTAATTCCATATGCCAGACTGCATATGAGGAAACTACAATGGTGCCTAAAGAGTGTATGGTTTCAACACGGTCAAAGTTTGGAAACAGTTATACCACTAATTCCTTGCCTTCAACAGGAGTTTTGGTGGGCTCAAGCTTGTCACCTCAAGGGACAGCTTTTTACTCAACCCACAGCCAGGCAAACCCTGACAACAGATGCATCGGATTACGCCTGGGGAGCACACATGGCAGGAAAATGCATTCAGGGCAAGTGGCCCGCAGAACAAAGGCATCTTCACATCAGAAAGAGATGTCAGCTGTACAAAATGCCCTTATAGCTTTCAAGGACTTGCTGCATCCAGGACAACTATTACTAAAGACCGACAACACCACAGTTGTGGTACATAAGCAAGGGGGCATTCACTCCTACCCCCTCTGCAGACAAGGCATGACCTTGTGGAACACAGCTCTAAACTATCAAGTTCATCTGCAAGCGCAATTCCTACCAGGAGAGAAACATACTGGCAGACTACTTAAGCAGAAACATAATGGATCCCCACGAATGGGAATTGAATCCACAAATATTCAGAATGATGACACAAATGGTGGAGCCCGGACATAGATCTGTTTGCATCCCCAATGAACTGCCAGCTACAGAAATTTTGCACATGGAGTTACCATCCACAAGCATGGAAAGTGGATGCCCTCTCATTCAGCTAGAAAAACCTACAAGTATACGCTTTCCCTCCACTACCTCTCCTCCCAAAGGTTCTCATAAAAGCCAGGCAAGAAGAGTCAAAGATGATCCTGATTGCTCCAGACTGGCCATGCCAGCAGTGGTGCCCAATCTTGAAGAACTTAGCACAAGAACCACTCTGGATATTGCCTCAAATCCCACATCTGCTGACTCTGCATAACAATCGGATACTTCAGTCAGCTGAAGACCTTAAACCTAGCTGCATGAAAAATTCCTTAGTCAAGCAAGCAATGCCTCTTTCCAAAGCTGTTATGGATGTCATTCTGGAGGCCAGAAGGCCTAGTACCAGGAAAGCCTATTCAGATAAATGGAAGAGATTCTGTTCCTGGAACCAGGCTCACAGCCTTGATCCTCTTGTTCCAAACATTCCTCAGATTCTACAATATTTAACGGAGATGCTGGACAAAGCCCTCTTTTTCATCCAAGATCTGCACCTCTGCCATCTCTGCTCATTACAACACGGATCCTCCAATTTTCTGTAATCCTTTGCTAAAACAGTACCTCAGAGGGGCTAAAAACATAACTGCCCTATAGAGCACCTTCTCCAACTTGGGACCTCAACTTTGTTTTGGAAAATAACTTTACCTCCCTTTGAGCCAGCTAACACAGCAGAATTAAAATATATTTCTTGGTAAACTGCTCTGCTCCTGGCAATAACATCAGCTCGAAGAGTTTCAGAATTACAGGCACTAATGGCAGTGGAACCTTGCCTCATTTTCCACCAGGACAGGGTGTCGTTAAGAACTAACCCTACGTTTATGCCAAAGGTGGTTTCAAGTGTGGCTCTAAACCAAAGTATTCACTTGCCAACTTTTTATCCAAAACCACAGAATAAAGGGGAGAGACTACTGCATTCTTTGGACATTTACAGGCAATTACGCTTCTACTTGGACAAAACCAAAGCTTTCAGAAAATCTGAGCAATTACTGGTAGCATATGCTGCATGAGCACAGGGAAAAGCCATTTCAAAACAGACTGTTTCAAAATGGATAGGACATTGCATACGTTTCTGCTACACACACCATGGGAAACCTATACTTAGCAGCATTATATCTCTCCACCAGGGCAACAGCCGCTTCAACTGCCTACCTCAGAGGAGTGCCTACCAAGGATATTTTGGAAGCATCATGCATACCTTCAAGTATTACCATCTGCCTTTATACTCTAACTCCAGAGCTGGCTTTGCCACTGCAGTGCTGCAGGGCCTTATAGCCACACCTAATGCCTTATAAAGCCAGCCACCCTACCTCAGCTTTGGGATTCTACCAAAGTGTAATGACTGCAGCAGTGTAACACGATGAACATAGTACAGTTTTGTACAGTTTTGTCCCTACCATAAATGTAGATGTTGGTATATACACTGCTGCAGTCCAGGTTACCCTCCTTCCTTCCCCTGTTACTTGCTGGTACGTACCTATATCTTCTACCCTTTACTACCTATGGGGAGTATTTGCTGGTAACTAAAATTTGTTTGCTTTTCCTATCTGTGTTTTATTAGCAATTTGAATTGCCTACCCATTTGGGGGCACCTGACATCTGGGGCAAGAAAAACTGAAGAAAATGGCGTCTGCTGCATCTTGTATACCCCTGTCGCTCTGTCAGGGAAGAGGCCACAGCAACCGACGCTGGACCTAGACTTTGGAATTCAGGCCAACTGGGGAACTGCCTGACGGCAGGATAACCCAAGTGTAATGACTGCAGCAGTGTATTCACTCTAACATCTACATTTATGGTAGGTACAAAACTACTTTCTCTACACTGCTCTTTGGCTTATCTACTGTGCCCAGAGTTTTCACAAAGTGCCTAGCTCCAGTCATTGCATTTTTGCAGGCAAAGAAATATTCAAATATACCAATACCTGGACGATTGTCTAATTCAGGCAGAAAACCAGGACATGCTTTTGAATCATCTGGCTTTTGTACAAAGGGTGCTAACTTGTCTGGGGTACACCATAAATGAAAAATCGCACCTAGTACCTTGTTAATAAAATATATTCCTGGGAGCAAGCTTGAATACAACTTCCCAGATGGCTTTCCTCACACTAGAGAAACAAATTCGCTTTCAACCTACTTCAAAAAGTTGCCACAAAAACCCTGCTAACTGCAAGGCAAATACTACAAGCCTTGGGGTTCATGGCCTCTTGCCGCCTTCTAATTCCATATGCAAGACTGCATATAAGGAAACTACAATGGTGGCTAAAAAGCCTATAGTGTCAACATTCTCAGGATCTAGAAGCAGTGATTCCTGTCATTCCTCATCTATGCCTAGAGTCCCTTTGGTGGGCAGAGGCCTGCCACCAAAACAAGAGACTACCATTCACACTAACCCTTGCTGCCCAAACCCGAACAGACTCATCAGACTTTGCATGGGGGACGCACTTGGCAGTGAAGTGCATTCAGGGAAAATGGAACCCTATTCAAATGCACCTTCACATCAATCATAAGCACAATTAATGGTAAAGACGGACAACACCACTGTTGTGGTACATAAACAAGCAGGGGGGTACACACTCTTAACCTTTCTGCAGAATAGCCATGGCTAGCTACCAAGTGCATCTACAAGCTCATTTCTTGCCAGGAAAACTAAATACACTGGCAGACGGACTAAGCAGAAACCTCATGGACCCACACGAGTGGAAACTGGAACAAAGGATTTTCAACATCCCAAGCAAATGGGGGAGCCCAGATATAGACCTGTTTGCTTACCCCCAGAACTAGCAATTGGAAAACCTTTGCGCAAGGACTCCCCACAGACAAGCTTGGAAGGTGGATGCTCTGTCCTTCAGCTGGAAAAAAAACTATTTGTTTATGCCTTTCCTCCTCTGGCTCTGCTCTCCAAAGTACTACTAAAGATCAAACAAGACAAAGGATGATTTTGATTGCACCAGCCTGTCCATGCCAACAGTGGTACCCCATCCTGTGCAGTGTCACTGTTGGCCCCATGGCACCTGCTTCAGACTCCTACCCTGCTGTTTCAGCAGGAGAACCTGATTCCACACCCTCTGCTTCAAACACTGAACCTAGCAGCCTGCCTAATTACCCAAGCTCTCCTTTATCATCCCTCAGTAAACCTGTGATGGACCTCATTTTAGAGGCAAGGGGGCCTAGTTCTAGAAAATCTTATGCTGAAAAATGGAAAAGATTCTGTCCTTGGAACCATTCCCAAGGGATGAGCACAGCAGTGGCCAATTTACGTCAGATTTCTCAATATTTAACTGAGATGCTTTGCAAGGGCCTATCTTTTTCCTCCAAAAGTCACGCCTCTTCCATTTCTGCTCTTTATAACACGGAACCTCCCTTCTCTCATCCACTGCTCAAGCAGTTCCTCAGAGGGGCCAAAAATTTAAGACTACCCAGGAGAGCTCCAATTCCAGCCTGGGACCTTAACTTTTGTATCGGAGAAACTCCCCCTTTCGAGCCAGCTGCTACTGCAGATTTAAAATTCCTTTCTTGGAAAACTGCTGCCCTTTTAGCCATCACTTCAGCAAGAAGGGTATCTGAATTACAGGCCCTTATGGCAGTGGAGCCTTTCATCATCTTTCTTCCGGACAGGGTGTCCCTCAGGACCAATCCCTCTTTCATGCCAAAGGTGGTATCCAGTGTGGCTCTTCATCAGTCCATTCATTTGCCAACTTTCTTTCGTAATCCACCGAACGAAGGGGAATGGATACTACACTCAGATGTGTACAGACAACTTAGATTCTACTTGGACAGGACTAAACCTGAAAGGAAATCTGAACTGGTGGCAGTTGCTGCAGGGACAGAGGGGAAGGCTATTTCAAAGCAAAACATTTCCAAATGGATAGGCCATTGCATTTATTTCTGCTGTAAGTACCATGGAAAGCCTATCCCACAGGGCATCAGACCCCACTCAACCAGAGCTGCATCTACCTCTTCAGCCTTTCTCAGAGGTGTACCTACCAGGGATATCCTAGAAGCTGCTACCTGGAGTCCTGTATGTACTTTTACCAAGCATTACCATTTGCCAGTTTTCTCTAAATTCAGAGCTGGCTTTGCCAGTGCAGTTTTGCAAGGTCTTATAGCTGGTCCTAATGCTATCTGAATTCCTCCTCCCATCCTTGGCTTTGGCAGTCTACCCAAATGTAATGACTGCAACAGTGAAACACTAAGAACATAGTACAGTTGTGTACAGTTACCATAAATGTAGATGTTAGTGTATTCACTGCAGTCCTGGTTACCCTCCCTCCAGCCCCCTGACTTTTTTTGGCTAAACCTCTTCTCTCCTTTTCAATGCTTAAAAGCTTTTTGGTGTATTTGCTTTTTTGTTTGAGGTATAACCTTGTATATTTTATAGATTTAATTGCTTCCCGTTAGGGGGGCACTTGATATCTGAGGCAAGCAAAACTGATGTAATGTCGGCTGCGTGTTTTTATACCCCTGATGACCTGACGTCACGGAAGAGAGCAACTGATGTAGGACCCAAGACTTTGTTAAACAGGCCGACTGAGGGCTACTGCAAGCAGATAACCCAAATGTAATGACTGCAACAGTGAATACACTCTAACATCTACATTTATGGTAAGTGTACACAACTGTACTTCTTGACCTTCTAGAAACCTCCTACAGGGCTACAGCTACTGGATCTGTCATTAGAAGGCACACTTGGCTCAGGGAACAGCCCCTTCCAGAGTCTGTCAAGGCTAAGCTTTTAGATGCACCTTTGAATACAGACTGTCTTTTTGGCAAAAAAGCAGAGGAAGTACTTAAGATGGATGAAAGGCAGTCTAAGCAAACCGTTAAGGAATTAATGCATGTTCAACCTCCTCGGTTTAGCAGGAATTGCCCTTCTAATATTTGGATGTTTTGTGATATCAGCAGACAGAACCGATGTTCTTCGTGTTTCACTGTTGCAGTCATTACATTTGGTTAATCTGCTGGCAGGTTGCCCTCAGTCTGCCTGAGTTCCAAAGTCTTGGGTCCTGTGTCAGCTGCTGTCTTCTCTTCCATGATGTCAGGTCGTCGGGTATAAAACATGTAGCCAATGCCATTTTCTTCAGTCTTTCTTGCTGATCGGTGCCTGAAACAGGAGCATTTCGCAAGTGCCGGTCAGAACCGAAGTCTTCACTAAAGCCAAGCACCCCGTTGGGGAATTTTTTTTTTCTTGCTTTTTACCGATGTCAGGAAAAGTTAATTCGGTTACTTGTGGGAAGCAAATACCTCATAAGGATTTCCATTTATACTGTATTCCTTGCCTAGGCCCTGATCACAACGTGCCTGGCTGTCGGTTTTGTGCTAGATTTAACCAACGCACTATTAAGTGTCTGTATATTTTTGCATCAAAGTATTTTGGAAACAGATTTAAGTACCCAGAAATGTCGTCTGATAGCAATCAGACTACCGGAGTACATAAAAAAATGCAAAGAAAAGGACAAAGGCAGTCGAGATCCAAAACCGATGAAGCTTCTCCTAAGCCAGTTAGTAACCCAGGACAAGTGGGTACTAAACATCGTATCACAAGGATACAGATTCCATTTCCACACTCTGCCACTGGCAAATGGTTGGCCAGATCTGCCAAAAAATCAATGGGCAGAGGCACAGAAACGTGTCCCTTATGGATATGGGGGCCATTCAGACAGTACCCGAACAGGAAAAAGGACAAGGTTTTTACTCAAGACTGTTCTTGGTACCTAGAAAGAACACTGCCTGGCGGCCAATACTGGATTTATCTTTTTGAACACGTACCTGGGCATTCCAAAATTCAAAATGCTGACTTTGCAGCGGCTTCTGCCCATGCTGGGCAAGAATGCTTGGCTGACTTTAGACCTAAAATAGGCATACCTGCATGTCCCAATAAGACAATCGTGCAGAAGATAATCGGATTCAAGGCTGGCTTAATGCATTACCAATTCTCTGCACTGCCCTTTGGCTTATCTACTGTGGCCAGGGTCTTTACAAAGTGCCTGGCACAAGTAATTGCATTTTGCAGACAAAAGTATACAGATTTATCCTTACTTGGATGACTGTCTCAAGCAGAGAACAAGGACACTTTGACACCTGGCGTTTGTGAAAAGGCTTCTGACATGCCTAGGGTACACAAACGAAAATAAATCACAACTGGTACCCTCATTCCTGGGTGCAAGCTTGGATACAACTGCCCAGATGGCTTACCTCACGCCAGACAAGCTAAGGCAACTGACTGCTTACTTCAGACTGATGGCAACAAAAACCCCAGTCTTCTGCAAGGCAAATTCTGCAGGCTCTGGGCTTCATGGCATCCTGCATTCTACTAATTCCATATGCAAGACTGCATGAGTAAACTTCAATGGTACCTAAAACGTTTGAGAGATTCACAATCTGGAAACAATTCCTCTCATTCCCTGCCTGCAACATGAGTTTCTATGGTGGGCAATGGTATGTCACCAAAACATGGGACTGCTTTTCACTCTACCCCCTGCCAGCCAAACCTTAACAGACTCTTCAGATTATGCCTGGGGGGGGCCCACATGACAGGAAGATTCATTCAGGGCTTATGGACACCAAAACAAATGCATCTACATATCAACCAGAAAGAGATGCTAGCTGTTCAAAATGCCCTAACAGTCTTCAAGGACTTATTTCATCCAGGACAACTACTGATAGACTGGCAACACCACAGTCATGTGGTATATAAATAAGGGGGCACACATTCATTCCCCATTTGCAGATTAGCCATGGCACTGTGGAACACAGCCTTGACCTACCAAATGCATCTTCAGGCTCATTTCCTGCCAGGAAAACAAAACACACTGGCAGACTATTTAAGCAGAAACATTATGGATCCTCACGAGTGGAAACTAAATCCACAAGTCTTCAGCTTGATAACCTAGAAATGGGGGAGCCCAGACTTTGATCTTTGCCTCTCCTCAAAATTATCAATTGAAAAGATTCTGCACAGGGACTTATCACAGACAAGCATGGAAAGTGGGCGCCCTACCCTTCAGTTGGTTTGTCTTTCCTCCTCTGCCTCTTCTACCCAAGGTCCTCTTAAAAGTCAGACGAGAAGCCAAAGATATTAATTGCCCCGGACTGGCCCCGCCAGTACTGATAACTAATCCTAAGGAACTTGGCAAAATACCCAGCTTGGACCTGGCCTCAAAGACCACAACTATTGTCCCAGCAAAACAATCGGATCCTGCACAATCCACTACAGACTCTGAACCTGGCAGCATGGCTAATCATGTAGTCATACAAACTACACCTCTCAGTAAAGCTGTGATGGTTGTCATTTTGGAAGCCAGAAGGCCTAGTACTAAAAAATTTTATGCTAACAGAGATTCTGTGTTTGGAATCTAGCACAAGGAACTGATGCAGCAAAATCAAATGTTCCTCTGATTTTTGTAATACTTAACTGAGATGCTTGACAAAGGCCCATCTTTTTCATCAATCAAAATCCATGCCTCTGCCATTTCGGCTCATTACAATACAGAGCCCACCAATCTTTTCTCATCCTTTACTAAAGCAGTGTCTTAGAGGAGCCAAAAATGTAAGGCCTCCTAGAAGATCACCATTACCTGCATGGGACCTCAGTTATGTGTTGGAAACGCTCACCCTGCCTCCATTTGAACCAGCTGCTACCGCTGATCTAAAGTTCTTATGGGAAACTGCTCTGCTACTAGCAATTACTTCAAGAAGAGTTTCAGAGCTACAGGCCTTCATGGCTGTAGAGGCTTTTATCATTTACCCAGACAGGGTGTCTCTGAGGACAAATCCTACTTTTATGCCTAAGGTGGGTGGTTTCCAGTGTGGCTTTTAACCAAACAATTCATCTGCCAATTTTTTATCCAAATCCACAGAACAAGAGGGGAGAGAATTCTGCATTCCTTGGATGTACACACAGCTAAGATTCTACTTTGATAGGACAAAAGCTCTGAGAAAAACTGAGCAATTACTAGTGTCATATGCTGCATGATCAGAAGGAAAAGCTGTTTCAAAGCAGACAGTTTCAAAGTGGATAAGCCACTGCATCCGTTTCTGTTACTTGCCCCATGGTAAACCTATGCCCAAGGGGATTAGGTCTCATTCCACCAGAGCTGCAGCTACTTCAGCAGCCGTTCTAAGAGGAGTACCAACCAAAGACATTCTAGAGGCTGCTACTTGGAGTTCTGTTCACACCTTTACAAAGCATTACCATTTGCTTCTGTACTCTTAAGTCCAGGGCAGGCTTTGCCACTGCAGTGCTGCAGGGCCTTATAGCCGCACCTAATGCTGTTTAGCTCCAGCTTCCCAACCATAGCGCCTACCCAAATGTAATGACTGCAACAGTGAAACACTAACCTAGTACAGTTGTGTACACTTACCATAAATGTAGATGTTGGTGTATTCATTGTTGCAGTCCAGGTTACCCTCCTGCCATCCCCGACATTCTAAAGTTTCTTTCCTTCTCTATCTTATACAATCTATGTGGTGTATTTACTTGTAGATGAAGGTAAAGGTGTGTGTCTCTGTGTCTCTGTGTCTCTGTGTCTCTGTGTCTCTGTGTCTCTGTGTCTCTGTGTCTCTGTGTCTCTGTGTCTCTGTGTCTCTGTGTCTCTGTGTCTCTGTGTCTCTGTGTCTCTGTGTCTCTGTGTCTCTGTGTCTCTGTGTCTCTGTGTCTCTGTGTCTCTGTGTCTCTGTGTCTCTGTGTCTCTGTGTCTCTGTGTCTCTGTGTCTCTGTGTCTCTGTGTCTCTGTGTCTCTGTGTCTCTGTGTCTCTGTGGGCACCTGACATTGGGGAAAGAAAAACTAAAAATGGCATCTGCTGCAAGTTTTATACCCCTGACCGTCGTGGAAGAGAAGACAGCAACCTACGCAGGACCCACGACTTATGAATTCAGGCAGACTGAGAGCAACCTTACCCAAATGTAATGACTGCAACAGTGAATACACTCTAACAGCTACATTTATGGTAAGTGTACACAACTGTACTTTCTAGGACTAGAGGTTACGAATCTTTTAGGGGGCAGGTGGCTACCCCTCAAAGGTCTAATGCTTCCACTTTCCAGCTGGGAAGTTCTAAGCCTGCATCTCAATCCAAACTTTCTCACTTTACCCAACTTCTGCCTGTTCTTGCTTGCCCAGAGAGTCCTGTTAAGGGGAAAGTTAGCCTTTTGCAAATGTCTGGCCCACCATCACAGATGACAAATGGGTACTCAGAACTGTATCCCTAGGACACAGGTTTTCTTTCCACACTATTCTGGTACCCAAAGGATTCCTGGACACTTCCAAACCCAAGATCAGAAGTAGAAAAGCAAATTTTGTCTGTTACATCTGGGAGCAATAGAATCCGTTCCTGCTCAGCAGGTAGGCCAGGGTTTTTATTCCAGACTTATCCTAGTTCCAAAAAAAGGCACCTGGCATCCTATCCTAGATCTATACGTTCTGAACTCTTTCCTGGTAATTCCAAAGTTGAATGCTCACTCTGCATCACTTGCTGCCAGTGTTGGAAAAGGACTCCTGGCTGATAACATTGGATCTCAAAGAAGCTTATCTGCAAATCCCTAGCAGGGAAAGTTGCAGGCAATACCTTTGTTTCAGAGTGGGCAAGCAACTGTATCAATTCTCTATGCTGCCCTTTGGCTTATCTACTGCTCCCAGAGTTTTCACAAAGTGCCTGGCTCCAGTCATTGCTTTTTGCAGGCAGAAATTCAAATTATCCATACTCGGACGACTGTCTAATTCAAGCAAATTCTCAGGAACAGCTGTTAAAGGATCTAGAATTTGTAGAGACTTTTCTTCCCTGGGTTACACTCAACCAAGGACAAGTCAAAAATGGTGCCATCCAAGGAGATAACATTCTTGGGAGTGAGTCTGAATACAGCCGCCCAGATACATCTCACTCACGAGAAGCAGGCAACTCTTTCAGTGTACTTCAAGGATTTGGCAAGCCTGTCCCAGCTCCCTGCAAGCTCTGGGGTACATAGACTCTTGCATTCTCATGATTCCATATTCTCATGATTCCATATGCAAAACTGCACATGAGGAAATTGCAGTGGTACCTCGAGAACCTTTGGTGTCAACACACACACGACCTGGATGCGATTCCTCTGCTTCCATATCTGCATAGTTTCTATGGTGGGCAATAGCCTGACTACAAAACAAAGGCATGCCTTTTTGCCTGCCCTCTGCCACTCAAGTTCTTACCACAGACTCATCAGACTATGCCTGGGGAGCTCACCTGGATGGCAGATGCATACAGGGACATTGGAATGCCCGGCAGATGCACTTGCACATAAATCTAAAGGAGTTGATAGCAGTTCAGCAGGCCTTACTAGCTTTCAAGCATCATCTTTTTCCAGGAATTCTGCTAGTCAGAACAGACACCGCAGTTATGTGGTACATCTAGCAGGGAGGGACTCATTCTTACTCCCTTTGCAGGCAGAGCATGAATCTTTGGTCCATAGCAGCATCCCCGGGCCTGCATCTCTTAGCTCCGTTTCTTCATGGAGACTTTGTTTTGGCAGACCAGTTGAGCAGAGAACCTGGATACTCATGAGTGGCAAGTAAACAGAGCAGTCTTTTACAGCATCATTCAATGTTTGGACACTCCTCAGGTTGATCTTTTCTCTTTCCCAGACAACCACCTTCTGCCTCTTGCACCAGACAGCATCACAGCAAAGCTTGGAGAGTGGATGCTCTGTCCTTTCCTTGGACGCCTCTATCAGTTTATGCCTTCCCTTCTCATCCTCTTTCCAGAGTATTATTAAAGATCAGGGACGAAAGGCCAAGGACTATTCTCATAGCTCCAGACTGGCCCAGACAGCATTGATATCCACTGCTTCGCAGTCTCTCCCAATTTCCTCTGAATCCAGATCTTTTGGTTCAGGAAGGGGGAAACATCCTACATCCTCATGTTCAGTCTCTCCATTTGGCAGCATGGCTCATTGTATGACTACTTCCTTTTCTTCTTCCCTTTCCTAGCAGATGGTTGACGTGCTGAAGGAGGCCTAGCACTAGGAAGTCCTACTCTGGCAAATTGGAAAGATTCTCTCATTGGCTGCAGGCTATAGAGGGTAATCTTCTCAGCCTACCCTTCCTCTGATCCTGGAATACCTGGCTGATTTGCTTCTGGGTGGTCTCTTTCCCTCTGTCAAGACCCATGCTTCAGCAGTTTCTGATCATTGTTCTTTTGAGCAACCCATTTTCTCTTATCCCCCGATGAAAATATTTCTCAGAGGTGCTTGCAACTTAAAACCTCCCAGAAGGGCACTTACTCCAGCCTGGGATCTTAATTTTGTTCTAGAGAAACTTACGCTTCCTCCTCTTGAGCCAGCTGCCACTGCAGATTCCAAGCTTCTCTCTTGGAAGACTGCCTTCCTCTTGGCTATAACTTCAGAAAGGAGGGTTTTGGAGCTGCAAGCTTTGGCTGTTTAGCCTTTTCTTATTTTTCATGTAGATAGGGTCTCTGAGAACCAGCCCCTCTTGTGCCTAAGGTGGTTTCTAGCCTCTCTTAATCAATCCATACACCTTCCTACTTTCTTTACTAATCCTCGAAATAGAGGTGAAAGGATCCTACATTCTCTTGATTTACACACAGGTCAGGTTTTACCTGGACAGGAGTAAAGACCTTTGGAAAATCAGCACAGGTTATTGGTCAGTTTTGCCCCTGGAGCTCGGGGCAAAGCCATTTCTAAGCAAACAGTTTTTGAATGGATTGCACATTGTATTACTTTATTCCTTTTATGGCAAGGTTCCTCCTCAAGGGGTTAGGATCCACTCCACAAGAGCAGCTTCCACTTCTGCAGCCTTTTTAAGGGGTGTCCCAGCTTCCACTTCTGCAGCCTTTTTAAGGGGTGTCCCTAAAGACATTTTGGAGGCTGCCGCATGGTCTTCTGTTCACACCTTCACAAAGCATTGTAATTTGCCTTTGTTTTCTACATCCAGGGCAGGGTTTGCCACTGCTGTTCTGCAGGGCATTCTGTCCGATCCTTGATCCTGTGGGTTCCTCCTCCTCCACTTTTTCTCTGGGCGTTTGTAATCAACCCATTGGTTAGGACTGCAATAGTGAAACGCGATGAACATACTACAGTTGTGTACACTTGCGATAAATGTAGATGTTGGTGTATTCACTATTGCAGTCCTAGTTTCCCTCCCTCCTTCCCCCTTTTTGATCCTTTCCTGTTCCCTCTTCCTAAGGTACAGGCTACATTTGGTATGATCTGCCAAAGTTGCTTTTGGTGTAAGCCTTGTTTTCTAGGGGCTTCTGACTTATGGCAAGCAAGACTGAGGAAGTGACGTCTGCTGCCTCCTTTAGTTATGGCATACTGATGTCCTTTATAACCGAAGACAGCTGATGTCATTTACTTAACTTTGGTATTCTGGCTGATCGAGGGCTTCCGGGAGCCAGATAACCCATTGGTTAGGACTGCAACAGTGGATACACTCTAACATCTACATTTATAGTAAGTGTAGACAACTGTACTTTCTAATGCAGACTATGTATAGCATGCAGATGTTTTTTTGTGTGTGTCTGGGGTGGCTTTTAAACCGAAACTGCAGTTTATTATAAGAAATTAACTAATGCAACCTGGGTTTTGCTTTTAACAAGGTAAAGGCAGGATAAAAGCAATATAGAATTGTGATCTTGGGCTGCAGGGAGAGATGTGGAAGTGTACTGATTTTTATGTGAGAAGTTTTAAATTAATAGATGTTTTTCGTGTTTCACTGTTGCAGTAGTCACAATTGGGTTATCCCTGCCAGGGTAGCCCTCGGCTGGCCTGCATACCAGAGGCTTAGTATTTCTGCTTCGGTTGCTGTCGCTTCGGGACTGATGTTTGGTCATCAGTAGTATAAAGTAAGGCAGCTGACGCAATTACACCAGTCTTTCTTGCAGTAGAGCCCGAAGCAGTTTGCACGAGTGCCAGTCGGCTGTTACCAGAGTTTCATCTACAGATTTATTTATTTTTTTTTTATGCTGAAGTCTTTTAAAGCGAAGGACCCCATTGGGGATCCTTTTTTTTTTTTCTTGCACTAACCGATGTCAGAAAAAGTAAACAATTGTCTCAGCTGTGGAAAGCAAATACCACACCGAAACTTTCATTGTTACTGCATCACTTGTTTAGGCCCAGACCACAATTTCCCCCACTGTTGCTTCTGTGCTTCTTTGTTCAACACCAGAGCTATCAGTTTTTAGGCCCTTATTGTAGCTAGGTATTTTCACTTAGTCCTAACACTGATATGGCTTCGGTAAGCCATCCAACAGATCTTCCGAAAAAACGTAAAAATAAAGACCGAATTCACAGGTCCAAACCTACCAACGACGCTTCCATTAAGCTTTGTAGTCAGTTCTCTTGTCCTCAGTGTGGTACTTTCGCAGCCCCTGATGCCTGCTTCTGTGGCTTCGCAGGCGGTTACCGAGACCATTTCGGAGTCGGGTATGCCGCAAAACTCTTCGACTAAGGATCCTGCATTTGTCTGTACCTTGAATGGGTCTGGAGCTGCTGAGCAGGCGCCAGCTTCCGAGGAAGTCCTTCGCACTACCGATTCTCGACAGCCACCTTTCGTGACTACCATTCTTTAGAAAACTACAGAAATGTTCTTAGTGTTTCACTGTTAGTCATCACATTTGGGTTATCTACCTGCAGGTAGCCCTCAGCCAGCCTGAATACCAGAGTGTTGGATACCTGCGTCTCTTCCATGTCAGGGGTATAAAATATGCAGCAAACACCATTATATCAGCCTGTCTTGTCGTGCGGTGCCCGAATCAGTTGGCAAGTGCCAGTTGGCAGACGCTCGAAATTTTCATTTTCGAGTTTCAGAACCGAAGTAGTCAAAAGTACACGGTTGGGATCTTTTTTCTTGCTCCAACTGATGTTAGTAAGTTATTGTCTTACCTGTGGAAAGCAAATACCTCATTTGTACTGCATTCCCTGCTTAGGGCCCAGACCACGACGTCCCTCGCTGTCTTTGTGCCTTGTTCAACCCCTGAACTCTTTGTCGTTGGGCTATCTTTGCATCAAATGATTTTAGTACTCTGTATCCGTACTCCAAAATGGCTTAGTTAAGCCATCCATCTGCTGATCTTCCGAAAAAACGTAAGGATAGACCACATAGGTCCAAAACTGCTGATGCTTCTGTTAAGCTAGTCGCCAGTCTGCCGGTACAACCATGAGGTGCTTTTGCAGCCCGTGATACCTGCTACTGCAGATTTGCAGGCCTCTACTGAGACCCATTCGGAGTCCGGTATGCCACGAGATGCTTCTTAGACTATGGAACCTGTGGATGTCTCTATCTTGGATGGGTCCGGAGCCGTTGTGCAGGCACAGGCTTTTGGGGGTGTGTTTAGTCCTACAGACTTGCATTTTAAACTGAAGCCATCTTCATCCAGGCCTAAAACACGTACCACGCCTAGAAAACAGACGTCCAAACCGCATACTCAGGCCCATATTCCTAAAAAAAAAAAAACAAACTTTGAATGGCTGAAGACCTTATTACCTTAATTAGGGGAAACCAGCCTTCCCCCTCTAGAGACCTAGAACAGATTTTCCTTCTGATTCTTCTGATGAGGAATCTGATATTTCTGTTTGTTCTGATTACCAGAATTTGCCCTCATCTACCTATGAGGATTCCGATGCAGGATTCCATTCCCTCTGCTTCCCCTCCAGAAGATTTTTCTTTTGGTGAAATCGTGCATGCTCTTGGAGCATTTCTGCTGGGAAAGCCTGGATTACTCTCTACTCCAAAAAGAGGCTTAGGGAATTCTTACTCCTTTCTCAACATAGGCCTTTAGCTATCATAGTTTCATAGTATAGTACTAGGCTATCTGCCCTGGGGCATTTGTAAGCCTAGCCATAGCGATGTGGCTTTTGCCACCCCATGAAATGATACAAAAATGTACAGAATAAATCTAGAATACTGTGCCTCTGTCTAGTACTGACACAATGAAGGTCTCCTTATATAATAGAATCAGTTTACTTTTTACTGTGCCCCTGTCTAGCAGTGAGACAGATGTGGGACCCCTGGGGTAAACTTACGATCTCCCATCCACTCATCAAGATTTCTCTTGAGTCAGTGAGGGGCTCTGCCTAATAGGAACTGGGATCCTGTTCCAAAGCATGGGAAGCCTCTGGGTTATGAATCTATCCCTCCAGCATGTCCTATTCATACTTGTGCTGAGGTTTAAGTCTTTAGCTCTCGTGGTCCTGATGGATTTGGATTTTTTGAGGTGGAGCATGTCCATCAGATCCTGATTGGACATGGCCTTGTACGTCAGGCAGAGATCACCTCTGAGCAGGCGGTATGCTACTGAATAGAGCTGAAGTTTCTTTAGTCTGGCAGAATAAGACATGTTGGAGACCCTTGATCCTTTTGGTGAGGTACTTTTGTGGTCTCTCCAGCTGTTGCAAATGCCGGGTGAGGTACATACCAAATGGGGCATTGTACTCCCTCATGGGTCTGATGAGGGAGGAATATAGGGGTACAATGACATCCTTGGATCTGGATGTGAATCCCTTCATGATGAGGTGTGCAAGGTAGAATGTTTTTCTAACCACTTTGGCAACGTGGGTGTCAAATGAGAGGTCGCTGTCTACTTGGGTCCCTAGGTCTCTGATTACTTTTTCCGTACTCAGTGGGTTGCTGTCTGTGATAATTTGTGGGTACTTTGTTTTTTCCAAAAGGGATGACTATACATTTTTTGGCATTTAGTTTAAGGCCGTGACTACGGCACCAGTTGTCCGTTTCAGTGAGGCCTTTTTGTAGGATGTGTGTGTCTGCTGGGTGTATCGACTATGGCACCTAGTTTGCAGTCATCTGCGAACTTTGTCAGCCACAGCCCTCCCATGTTTGCTTTAACATCTGAGAAATAAATGCCGAACAAGAGGGGTCCCAGGACAGATCCCTGTGGGACACCACTTGTGACTGGCTTTGAGTCTGACATTGCTCCAGCGATTTTAACTTTATGGGTTCTGTCCTTTAGCCAGTTTGCAACCCATCTAGTGACATAAGGGTTTACTTTTAAGCTGTTTAGCTTATCTATGATGCCTGAGTGGGGTATTGTCGAAGGCCTTAGCCAAGTCCAGGTATGCTGTATGGACTGCTTTGCCCTCATTAATGGCTCTAGTGACTGTTTCGAAAAAGGCAACCAGGTTTAAAAGGCAGGATCTGCCCTTTACAAAGCCGAACTCTGGGTCAAGTGTCTGTAGGTCCCCTATGTCTCTGAGTTCCATAATGATTCTTTCCATAGCTTTGCAGACCAGGCTAGTTAAGCTTATGGGGCGGTAGTTTCCAGGGTCTGTAGAGGCACCCCCCCTTGTGGAGTGGGACCACTGTTGCTGTACGCCAGTGTTCGGGTACATATCCCGAAGTAAGGCTAAGGTTAAATAGCATTTTTGTCTGGGTTTAGCTCCTCTTGGAGTTCACAACACGCACCCCGGGATACTGTCAGGTCCCATTGATGCTGTGTTTTTTGCTTTGTTTAGGGCGGTTCTCACTTGGACATGAGATGACAGGGAGATTACATTCAGCTGGGATAAGTATTTCTTCTTTTGGGGGTGAAGGAGGGGAGAAATTTGCACTGAACCTCAGCCAGAATGTTGGCAATATCGGTGGGTTCAGTGTATTTTTTGTTGTTGTGAACCAACTCTGAGCATATCCGAGGGTTTCCGCCCAGGTTTCTAACATAGCTGAAGAAGGCTTTGTGGTTATCTTTAGTGTCCTTAGCGATTTTTCTCTCAAAGTTTGCCTTGGATGTTTTTATGAGAGAACGTAGTTTTCTGCTAATGTTGATCAGAGATGTCTTCCCTTCATGGGATTTCGCTCTGACGTGCAGTAGCTTCCTTTTGTTATACAATTTGTTTATGGCTGAGGTCCACCAGACAGGACGCTTGCATTTGGTGGAGAGGGACTTGGATTTGTTTGGGATTGCATGATCCATGCATTCTTGGAGATGTCCATAGAAAGCATTTGTGAAGGATTCGGCATTGTGGGATGTGGTATCCACTGGCACAGTGGGCTTAAAGGATACCATCTCATTCTTTAGAGGAGTGAAGTCTGCTTTTGAGAAGTTTTTCACTGTGGTCTTTTGTGCTGGGGGTGGAGGTGGGATATGTATATCCAGGGTGATTAGTTTGTGGTCAGATCTCACTAGTGAGGGGTATACTTCCGGTGTGGAGCATTTTGTCACCATATTTGTGGTGATCAGGTCTAGTATATTATCTCCCCTAGTGGGAGAGGTGACTAGTTCCACTGCATTTGAATTTATGAATTTCAGGAACCTTTGGGCTAGGATAGTAGGGCTAGAATAATGTACCCAATCTATGTTTGGGTAGTTGAAGTCTCCCAGTATGATGGTATTTTTCCCTCCTGTTCTGGACATTGTAGATGCTTTCTTGGAATCTAGTGATGTTCTTCATCTCACATTGCTGCAGTCCTTACATATGGGGTAGTCCGCTGTCCTCGGTCGGCCCGAATACCAAAGTATTAGGCTGACGTCGGTCAAGGCGCTTAAAACTGACATCAGGACGTCAGGGTACAAAAGCGCATGACCGACGTCATATCCTCAGTCTTTTTTGCCGCATGGTCCGATGCAGAAGCAGCGTTGTGAGTGCCGTTCGGCGTTCTGAAATTTTTCGAGTTCGGAGTTTCAGACCGAATCCAAGTTGGCTAAGTACCCCGTTGGGGAATATTTTGGTTTTTTCTTGCCTCAGTGTATTACCGGATGTCAGAAAAAGTGAATAACTGTATTTCTTGTGGGAAACAGATACCGCATAGGGATTATCATTCTTTGTGCATTCCTTGTTTGGGGCCTGAGCACGACGTTGTCGGGTGTCGCTTTTGTGCTAGGTTCAATAAGCGCACTATTAAGCGAAGGTTAGATTGTGCTAGGCTGGTCTTCGGTAAGCGGTGCAATTATAATATGCCGTCGGACTCTCCGGCGCCCGCTTCTACGAAGAAGCGCAAAGACAAAACAGTTAAATCCAGGCAAGATGAGTCGTCCGTTCCGGACGCCGGTTTAGAGGCTTCAGTGGAACCGGTGGTTCCGACGGAGACTTCTCTGGAGTCTCAGGGGGAGACTTTGATTTTGCAGGATGTGGCCTCTCAAGAGGCAGGTCAGGCTGAAGGGGCTTCTCAGGTTACTGTACTCCCCTCCCTTCCTAGGGTGGTTAGGCCCTCTCCTTCTGTTTCCAAGGCTTCTCCCAGAGGCAGGCCAGGTTTAGCTTCTGTTGGTGTCACTCCTAGTTCAGCAGGGTCTGTGCCTAAGAAGCACATGCTTAAAATGGCAGAAGATTTGATTACTCTGATTAGAGGTTCTTTGCCCCCTCCTGATAAGAGGCCTAGGGTGGAGCCAGAGTTGGGAAGTTTTGAGCAGGCTTGGATGTTTCAGAGTCTTGGCTGAAGACTTGCAGGAGTACTCTCCTTATTCTGATTCTGATGCAGATGGTTCCACTCCTTCTGCTTCTCCTCCAGAGGGTTCTTCTTTTTCAGAGACACTTCATTCTACGAGGGAACATTTTAAGTGGGAAGGTCAGGACTTCTCTGATTCTCGGAAAAGGCTTAGGGAATTTTTGCTTTTACCTCAACATAGGCCCTTGGCTATACCCCCTGTTCTGGATGTTGTGGAAGATGTGTTTTCAGAGGCTTCACTTAATCCTGATTCTCTGCCTCCTGCGCCTGTTAAACCGGATAGGTATTACAGGGTGCCTGAGGCTCATAAATATCTTTATAAGAGTCCTAGGGCGGACCCAGAAACTATTAGTCAGGGACCTAAGGGTGTCAAGGCCTCTGTTGTAAAAAATCCAGTTCCTCTAGATAAAGAGGCCAGAGCTTTGGACAGATGGGGAAAGAAGGTCTATACATCTTCTACCTTAGCTATGAGGGCTTTGAATTGCCAGTTTCATATGTTGAAATATCAAAACTTTCTTCTTTCTCAATTGAAGTCTAAGGTGGATGCTCTGGCGGAAGGCATTGAGTGTAAAGAATTACAAGATTTGGTGCATGTCTCTGAACAGGTGGGTAAGCATTCATTACAATGTGGTTTTGATGCTGTGCAGGCCTCGTCTAGGGTGGCTGCCACTGGTTCAGTTCTTCGCAGGCACGCCTGGCTGAAGGATCAGAATTTATCTGACCATGTTAAGACAAGGATTTTGGATGCTCCTTTGCAGTCTGATGTGTTTGGTTCACCTGTGGAGTCGGTCTTGAAGAAAATGGAAGACAAGGCTAAGTCTATGCGGGCTGTTAAAGATTTTTTGCAAGTTCAGCCTCCGAAGTTTAGTAGGAATTGGCCTGCTAAGGGGTGGACGTATCCTTCTTATGATTCTCAGTCTAGGAGTAGAATTTATCTGACCATGTTAAGACAAGGATTTTGGATGCTCCTTTGCAGTCTGTGTTTGGTTCACCTGTGGAGTCAGTCTTGAAGAAAATGGAAGACAAGGCTAAGTCTATGCAGGCTGTTAAAGATTTTTTGCAAGTTCAGCCTCCGAAGTTTAGTAGGAATTGGCCTGCTAAGGGGTGGACGTATCCTTCTTATGATTCTCAGTCTAGGGGTAGATCTAGACGTGGTAGGGGCAGAGCTCAGAGTTCTTTCAGACCTAGAACAGGGAGTTCACCTGCACAATCTTTGGGTGAGGGCAGGGGCCAGTCCTTTCGTAAACAGGCCCAATGACCTACTTTTTCAGCTGCCAGATCCTTCTTGCCTGGCAGCACCTTTGGGAGGAAGGTTGGCACTCCAAGGAAAATTGGATTTTGATTACCCAAGACAAATGGGTATTGGATATCATACACCAAGGTTACAAGTTTTATTTCCATACCTTGCCTCCTTTCAAAGGCATGCCAGACGTTCCTCCTCAGCAAAGACTAGAGGCTCACAAACAAATTTCTCTACTACTTCAAATAGGGGCCATACAACCGGTCCCTCTGCCAGAAGTGGGCCTAGGATTTTATTCTCGCCTGTTTCTAGTACCAAAGAAAGGGAACACGTGGAGACCAATTTTGGATTTATCTATCCTCAACACATATCTGGACATTCCCAAGTTCAAAATGTTGACGTTACAACAGCTTTTGCCTCTGCTGGGCAAATATCACTGGATGGTGACTCTGGATCTCAAGGAGGCTTACCTTCATGTTCCTGTCAGGCTCAGTTGCAGGAAGTATCTGCGTTTTCGGGCTGGGACTTTTCATTATCAGTTCTCTGCATTGCCCTTTGGCTTATCTACTGCGCCCAGAGTGTTCATGAAGGTTCTGGCTCCAGTGGTAGCTTTCTTCAGGCTAAGAGGAATACAAATCTATCCTTATTTGGACGATTGCCTGATTCTGGCCCAAGGAAAGGACGAACTTCTTCATCATTTACAGTATGTGATGGCAGTGTTAAGATGCCTGGGGTATTCTGTGAACGAAATAAAGTCCAGTCTAGTACCCTCTCAGGACATGTGCTTTCTGGGTGTGAGACTGAATACAGCATCCCAGATGGCCTTTTTGACCCCGGACAAACAAAAGAATCTTTCTCTTTACTTCCACCAATTGTCTCGTCAGTCCAGGCTGACTGCAAGGACAGTCCTTCAAGCCTTGGGTTCATGGCATCTTGTATTCTGGTACTTCCCAATGCCAAACTGCATATGAGGAAGCTACAATGGTATCTCAAAAATGTATGGACGCAGCACTGCCAAGATATGGACACTGTCATTCAGATAATACCTTGCATTCAAAAGGAATTTTTGTGGTGGGCTCAGGAATGTCACCTAAACAAGGGACTCTCTGTGACCCGACCAGAGGCGAGTCAGATTCTAACGACAGATGCCTCAGACAAAGCTTGGGGAGCTCATCTAAATGGAAAATGGGTACAAGACACGTGGCCTGCCAGACTTCAACATTTACATATCAACTTGAAGGAGATGTTAGCAGTCCAATTTGCATTGATAGCTTTCAAGGATTTACTTCTTCCAGGGCAGGTGTTGATTCAAACTGACAACAAAACTGTCATGTGGTACATCAACAAGCAAGGGGGGACGCATTCATATCCTCTATGCAGACAAGCAATGATTTTGTGGGAGACTGCTCTCAGTTTACAGCTAAATCTTCAGGCAAGGTTTCTGCCAGGAGCACAGAACTCCTTAGCAGATGTGTTCAGCAGACAAATTATGGATCCCCACGAGTGGAAATTGGATCCTCATGTATTTCAGAAATTGACAGTGTTATGGGGACCTCCAGACATAGATCTGTTCGCTTCTCCACTAAATTACCAGCTGCCAAAGTTTTGCACAAAAAGGTTTCATCCCACAGCTTGGAAAGTGGATGCTCTCTCATTCAATTGGAGCAATCTTCACGTGTATGCCTTTCCACCTCTGCCTCTCCTCCCAAAGGTACTCCTGAAGGTCAGACAGGACAAGCCAACCATGATTTTAATAGCTCCGGATTGGCCTCGACAGCACTGGTACCCATTACTGAAGTCTGGTACGGGAGCCTCCATGGCCTTTGCCTTCGATTCCTCACCTGCTGTCTCAGAACAGTCATTTACTCAATGTCAAACTTCACTCTCTACATCTAACAGCCTGGCATATTCTGTTTTAAACCCTGGAGGGTCTCAGCTTCCACAACAAGTTTTGAATGTTATTTTGGAGGCCAGAAGGCCTAGTACAAGGAAAGTTTACGCAGATAAATGGAGGAGATTTTTATTTTGGAGTACAGCAAAGGACTTTGATGTTTCTAAACCTAATTTAAGTGTTGCTCTTCAATACCTTACTGAGTTATTGGACAAAGGTTTGTCCTTCTCCTCTATAAAGGTTCATGCTGCAGCAATTTCTGCTCACTATGATTGTGACCCACCATTATTTTCTCATCCTTTGTTTAAGCAATTCCTTAGAGGGGCAAAGAATACAAGACCCCCACGTAGAGCTCCTACTCCTGCTTGGGATCTCAATTTTGTGTTGGAGAAACTCACTCTACAACCTTTTGAGCCTGCAGCAACTGCAGAGTTGAAATATTTATCATGGAAGACTGCTTTTTGTTGGCCATTACCTCTGCGAGAAGGGTTTCTGAATTACAGGCCCTTATGGCGGTTGAGCCTTTCTTAATTTTCCACAAGGATAGGGTGTCTTTGTACTAACCCTTCTTTTATGCCTAAAGTGGTTTCTAGTGTGGCTTTAAACCAGACTATTCATTTGCCTACTTTTTATGCAAACCCCCAAAATAAAGGGGAGAGGATTTTGCACACTTTGGATATACACAGACAGTTGCGATATTATTTGAGCAGAACTAAAGGGTTCAGGCAGTCTCAGCAGTTGTTTGTTTCTTTTGCTTTGGGTTCTCAGGGCAAACCTGTTTCAAAACAAACTATTTCTAAGTGGATTGGTTTTTGAATTGCTTTCTGTTATTCCCATCATGGTAAGGAGATTCCAGCTGGGATTAGGCCTCATTCCACTAGGGCTACTGCCACTTCTACAGCTTTTTTTAAGGGGGGTGGCTACTAAAGATATTTTGGAAGCAGCTACTTAGAGTTCAGTGCATACTTTCTCTAAGCATTACCACCTTCCACTTTACTCTAAATCTAGGGCTGGATTTGCCACTGCAATTTTACAGGGCATTTTGGCAGCCCCTAATGCTTTATAGTTTTGCCATCCTCCCTTACCTCTGCTTATGGATTCTACCCATATGTAAGGACTGCAGCAGTGTGAGATGAAGAACATAGTACAGTTTTGTACCTACCATAAATGTAGATGTTCGAAGATCCACATTGCTGCAGTCCAATTTACCCTCCCTCCTTCCCCTCTGTAGTTAGAGGTGGTGGTGTGGTTTGGGTTGTACATATTGTAAATATGGTTAGTGCAGGGGTGGTTGATTATTTTTTGCGGTTTTTTGGCTTTGGCCTTTCTTGTTAGGGCCTTCTGACATCTGGGGCAAGAAAAGACTGAGGATATGACGTCGGTCATGCGCTTTTGTACCCTGACGTCCTGATGTCAGTTTTAAGCGCCTTGACCGACGTCAGCCTAATACTTTGGTATTCGGGCCGGCCGAGGACAGCGGACTACCCCATATGTAAGGACTGCAGCAATGTGGATCTTCGAACATCTACATTTATGGTAGGTATAAAACTGTACTTTTCCCAAGACACTTTACCTCCAGCTCCCAGAAAACCTGACTGGTATTAGAGTACCTGACTTTCACAAGTTCCTCTTCAAGAATCCTACTGCAGATTCAGATACCATTTCCCAAGGACCAAAAGGCATTAAGGCTACAGCTGCCAAAAAACCCTACCCCTTCTGATAGAGATTCTAGAGCCTTGAACAGGTAAGAAGGTATACACTTCTGCTACTTTGGCCATTAGGGCTTTAAATTGCCAGTTTCATATGTTAAAGTACCAGCAGCATCTTATGGGACTGCTTAAACGGAAAATGAGGTTGATCCCTGACTGTGCTGTACACACAGAATTACAGGATTTAATGCATTCTGCAGAACAAGTTGGTAAACATACTTTACAATGTGGTTTTGACTCTCTAGAAAATCTTGCAGGGCCGCTGTCACTGGGTCCTGTACTTGGAAGGCATGCTTGGCCTAAGGAGCAAAACTTGTCAGATCATGTTGAAGCTAAATTACTGGATGCTTCCTTAAACAAAGACCGCCTATTTGGCAACAAAGCAGAAGTAGTCCTCAAAAGGATGGAGGAAAAACCTAAATCTATGCAAACTTGTTAGATTTCCTACAAGTACAGCCTCCCAGATTTAGTAGGCATTGGCCTTCAAAGAATTGGTCCTTTACAGTCTCTTCTAAGTCTTCAGTCAAAACCCAGGAACAGCAGACGACCTAGGTTACTGTCTCAGGCTACGCACAGGCCTAAGCAGTGGGGGGCACCCACTTCCAAATCTGGGAGTAGTAAGCCACCCCCCTACAGAAAAATGGCACAATGACTTGACCTTAACCCTTCCAAGCCCTACTCACTTGCCTGATCCCTGGGAGGAAAGCTTGCCCTGCATGCAAAAAAACTGGGAACTCATTACCCAGGACAAATGGGTTTTGAATATAGTTTCACAAGGATACAGATTCCACTTCCACACCCTGCCAACCCCAAACGGTTGGCCAGACCTACCCCCAAATCAGTAGGTGGAGGCCCAACAGCAGGATGTTGCAGTTATCACTTTTGGGTTATCTGCTTGCAGTAGCCCTCAGTCTGCCTGGTTTAACAAGTCTGGGTCCTGCGTCGGTTGAAGTCTCCTGATGTCAGGTCGTCTGGTATAAAACGTGCAGCAGACGCCATTACATCAGTCTTTCTTGCCGTGTGGTGCCCGAAGCAGAAGCAGTTTGCAAGTGCTCGACAGCCGACTCCTGAAATTTTTGTTTCGGTTTCAGAACCGAAGTCTTCAATTAAAAAATTAAGTACCCCGTTGGGGAAACTGTTTTTTTTTTTTCTTGCTCTAAACCGATGTCAGTAAAAGGATATTGCATTTCTTGTGTAAAGCAAATGCCTCAAAGATTTTTATTTGTACTGTATTCCTTTCCTAGGCCCTGACCACGACGTACCTTGCTGTCAGTTCTGTGCCTTATTTAAACCACAAACTATCAGTCTGTATTTTCACTTCTAAATATTTTGGTGCTCGGTTCAATTATCCTGATATGTCTTTGGTAAACTATCAACTACTGCCATTCCAAAAAAACGCAGAGACAGGCCGCCTAGGTCCAAAGCTGCTGACAACGCTTCTAAGCCAGTTGCCAGTTTGCCTGTACTCTGTGAGGTGCTTTCACTGCTCCTGATACCCGCTACTGCAGATTCGCAGGCCTCTAGAGACCCATTCTGAGTCCGGTATGCCACGAGATGCTTCAGCTTTGGCACCTGCGGATGTCTCTACCTTGGATGGGTCTGGAGCTGCTGTGCAGGCACCGGCTTCTGAGTATATTTAGGTCTACTGACTTGCATCTAAAACAGAAGCCATCTTTTTCTTCAAGGCCTGAAACTCTAACCATGCCTAGAAAACTGATGCCCAGACTGCATGGTCAGGCCCTTCTGCCTAAAATTCAAAAATGGCTGAAGACCTTATTACTTTAATCGGGGGAAGCTAACCTTTCCCCTCTGTGACCTAGGTCTGAGTTTGCTTATACTTTTGACCGGGATTGTGACATTTTTGTTTCCTCTGATCAGGATTTACCTTATCTACCTTTGAGGTTTCTGATGCAGAGGAATCTATTCCCTCTGCTTCCCCCCCAGAAGATTTCTTTTGGTGAAACCTTGCATATTCTCAGGGAGAATTTTCGTTTGGAAAGTCAAGATGTCCTTCATGGATGCATCTGCAGTCATAACAAGTGGGTTGTCCTGTCGTCAGGCAGCCCTGCAGTCGGCCGGATTCCAAAGTCCGGGTCCGGCTTCGGCTGATGTCGCACTCCACCCGACGTCATCTCTGTTGGTCTTCGGGTATAAAAGCATCAGCCGATGCCATTTTCCTCAGTCTTTCTTGCCGTGGCGCCAAGCAGAAGCTGTTCGCAAGTGCCGGTCGGTCGGATCCAGAGATTACTTCTACGAATACTACCAAGACTTCTAAAGCTAAGTACCCCGTTGGGGACTCTTTCTTGCCTCAGCCGATGTCAGAAAAAGTTAACAATTGTTTAACCTGTGGGAAACAAATACCTCATAAAGATTTCCACTCTTACTGTCTGCCTTGTTTAGGCCCAGCCCACGTAGCAGCCTGTTCGCCTGTGCCTCTTTCAACCGACGAACGCTTAGGCGCGGTCGGAGTTTGCAGAACAGTTTTTCGGTACTGATTTTGCGTACATTATGCCGCCGGATCCTCCGACTACCCAATCTTCCAAAACGCAAAGATAAAGACCGACATTCGCGGTCCGCGGTTTCGGCTGAAACCACGGCAAAGCAAACGCGAGTGTCTCGGTTTCGGCGAAACCGAGAAAACTGCTCAAAGTACAGCTGAACCTATTCTTACAACTGAGGCCCCTGCTACAATTCTTGAATCGACCTCAGAAATTTTACCCACTACGGTGGTTGACTTATCAGACACCATCCCCTTGGATGTCTCTACCCCAGCACGTGGTGCTGCTAGGCCTCCAGCAGCCATGTCCATTAAGGCCTTCGCCAGGGCTAAAGCAGCCAAGACTACTAAATCAGTGCCTGTTAAACCCCCCTCATCCAGGCCCTCTTCTAGTTCTCAAATGCTTTCTTTGGCAGAAGATTTAATTTCTTTAATTAGAGGATCTCAATCTCACCCAGACAGGGCCTCTCAGCCCCCAGAGAAGAGACCTAGGGCAGAGCCCCCTGAGCCAGTGTCTTCTGATGATTCTGCTGATGAATCAGACATAACTGACCAGCCTGAGGCTCCCTTTCCCAATTTTGAAGATTCTGATGCTGAAGAATCCATTCCAGCTGCTTCCCCACCAGAAGAATTCTCCTTTGGGGAAACCTTGCATGCCATGCGAGAACAGTTCCAATGGCAGCAACAGGATTTTTCAGACTCCAGAAAAAGACTTAGGACCTTTCTGCACCTCCCACAGCACAGGCCCTTAGCTATACCTCCTGTTCTCTCTGTGGTGGATGATGCTTTCAATGATGTTTGCTCCTCCAGATTCTTTACCCCAGCCCCTGCCAAACCAGACAGATTTTACAGGGTGCCAGATACTCATCACCACCTTTACAAGGCCCCACTTGCAGACCCAGAAACTATATCCCAGGGTCCCAAGGCAGTAGCCGCGACCACAGCTAAAACCCTATTCCTTCTGAAAGGGAAGCAAGGTCACTAGACAGATGGGGTAAAAGGTCTACACTTCAGCTACTCTCTCAGCTAGAGCTTTAAACTGTCAGTTTCACATGATACAATACCAAGAGTTTATGCTTGATCAGTTAACTAAAAACTAACTACTGATGAATCTCTTGATAAGAAATATGTATTAGAGATGGTAAATAACATACAACAGGTTAGCAACCATTCCTTAAAATGTGGCTATGATGCACTGGAGGCTTCATTTAGATCAGCCATGACAGGCACAGTGATAAGAAGGCATGCATGGCTAAAGGAACAAGCTTTACGGGATTATGTTAAAGCTAAGTTGCTAGATGCTCCTATGGACAAGACAAGTTTGTTTGGTACACCTGCCCAGCAGGTTATGAAGAAAATGGAAGAAAAGGCAAAATCTGTTCAAACTGTTAAAGATTTCTTGCAGGTTCAACCCCCAAGGTTTAGCAGGAACTGGCCTGCCAAAAATTGGTCCTTTCCTGACTCCACAAAATTTCAAAGGGGCAGGAATAGACGTTCCAGAGGCAGAAACCAATCCAGAGGAGGTGCCTACAGAGGACGACAGTGGCAAGGTAACAACAGAAGCACAGACACAGCCACTGCCACTACATCAGCACAACTACAGTGACTTAATCCTAAATCCGCCTACCAGGGAACAAATAGCAGCTCCTCTAGGCGGAAAGTTCACCTTATTTTCAAAGAACTGGCACTACATAACAAAAGACAAGTGGATTTTACAAACCATAGATCAAGGTTACCGGTTTCACTTCCACACTTTACCAGTCAAAAGAGGAATGCCAAATCTACCTCCAAATCAAAAAACAGAGGCTCTACGCCAGATAATGGAGTTAGCAAACATGAGAGCTGTGGAAAGAGTGCCATCAGCAGAACAAGGAAAGGGGTTCTACTCCAGACTATTCCTAGTTCCAAGAAAGGAAGAAAGTTGGAGACCAATTCTCGACCTGTCCACCTTAAATACATACATCATTGTCCCAAAATTCAAAATGCTGACCCTACAGCAACTTCTTCCCATGCTGGGCAAGGAGTCTTGGCTGGTAACTCTAGATCTCAAGGAGGCATACCTGCACGTCCCCATTCGACCAATCTGCAGAAGATACCTCAGATTTCTTGCAGGATCAGAGCACTATCAATTCTCAGCATTGCCCTTTGGCTTATCTACTGCGCCCAGAGTATTCACAAAATGCCTGGCATCAGTAATCGCCATTGCAGACTACAGGAATTCAAATTTACCCATACCTGGACGACTGCCTGCTACAAGGGGACAACAAAAGCAAGCTGACAACAGATTTACAAAGGGTCATTTACTTGCTACAAGGACTGGGATACACAGTCAGTTTACAAAAGTCAAGGCTGATACCATCCCAAACAAGGACATTCTTGGGCGCGGAATTGGACACAGTACAACAAATGGCATTCCTGACTACAGAAAAACAAAAGAACTTCCTCTTTACTTCTTGGCACTAACAAAACTGAACAAGTTAACAGCAAGAAAATTTCTACAGGCCTTGGGCTTCATGGCATCATGCATAATCTTGGTCCCATTTGCCAGACTACATATGAGGAAACTACAGTGGTACCTAAAGAATTTATGGTCCCAACACAGACACAGTCTAGAAACAGAAATCCCACTAATTCCATGCTTAAAACAGGAGTTCCTATGGTGGGCTCAGGCATGCCAGTCAAACCCAGGCCTGCCCTTCCGCAGATGTCAACCAAGCCAGACCATCACAACAGACGCTTCAGACCTAGGATGGGGGCCCACATGCTGGACAAATGCGTGCAAGGATTGTGGACACAGGATCAACTTCACCTGCACATCAATCTAAAAGAAATGCTGGCAGTAAAACTGGCAATCCAAAAGTTCAAACCATTCCTCAAAGAGGGCCAGTTGATAAGGACAGACAACACCACAGTCATGTGGTACATCAACAAACAGGGAGGCACTCATTCATACCCCCTATGCAGAATGACCTTGGAGCTGTGGACCCTGGCACTCAGCTACAACATTCAGTTACAGGCAATATTTGTACCGGGGAAAGACAATACTCTAGCAGACATACTAAGCAGAACCACTTCGGATGCCCACGAATGGAAGCTGCACCCGGACATCTTCAAGACCATCTCAAAGAAATGGGGAATGCCACAGATAGACCTATTCGCATCACCTCTCAATCACCAGCTCAAAAATTCTGCACAAGGACATTCCACCCACTAGCATGGAAAGTGGACTCACTCTCCTTCAACTGGAAAGGCCTAACAGCATATGCATTCCCACCTCTTCCTTTGATACACAAGGTACTACTAAAAATCAAGGAAGAACGTCCAAGGATAATCCTGATAGCCCCAAACTGGCCAAGACAACACTGGTACCCACTACTGAAGAGCATGTCTCGGAACAACATGTGGCCAATACCCTGCTGCCTTTGCTGTTAACTCAGAACAACTACAGCATCATACATCCAAACCTACAACCGCTGCAACTGGCTGCATGGAACATCACATAGCAGCAGCTAATCCAGAACTTTCCCAAAGAGTTAAAGACATTATTCTTGAAGCACGCAGACCTTCAACAAGAAAGAACTATGCTGGAAAATGGAAAAGGTTTGTCATTTGGAGTACCGAAGAGGAAAAGATGTGTCAAACATAGATATGCCTAACATTCTGGAGTATCTGGCGAACTTCTTCATTCAGGCCTGTCCTACTCCTCCATCAAGATACATGCATCAGCTATTTCAGCAGAATACAGCTTTGATCCACCTGTTTTTCACACCCTTTGCTCAGGCAGTTCCTCAGAGGAATCAAGAATGTAAAACCTCCAAGGAAACCACCATTACCAGCTTGGGACTTAAACTTTGTGCTAGAAAAGTTGACACTAGCACCCTTTGAACCAGCAGCAACAGCAGACCTACAACACCTGTCATGGAAAACTGCTTTCCTACTGGCAATTACTTCAGCAAGGAGGGTTTCAGAACTACAGGCCTTAATGGCAGTGCAACCCTTCCTAATCTTCCACCAAGATAGTGTCCTTGAGGACTAATCCTACATTTATGCCTAAGGTGGTATCCAGAGTATCTTTAAACCAGGCAATCCACCTACCTACCTTCTTTCCCAACCCACAAAACAGAGGGGAAAGAATACTGCATACCTTGGATGTACATAGACAGCTACGCTACTACTTGGACAGAACAAAAATAGCAGAAAGACTGACCAACTTTTGTAGCCTATGCAACAGGAAGGGAAGGAAAAGCTATTTCCAAACAGACAATCTCCAAATGGATAGGAAATTGCATACGATACTGTTACTCCTTCCATGGAAAACTAATTCCACAGAACATAAGACCTCATTCTACAAGGGCAACAGCCACTACCACAGCCTTCTTACGAGGAGTGGCAACCAAAGACATTATTGAGGCGGCTACTTGGACCTCCGTGCATACATTTGCCAAGCATTATAATTTGCCTCTTTATTCCAGATCCCGAGCAGGGTTTGCCACTGCTGTACTGCAAGGGATCCTAAACACACCATAATCTACCTTTATCCTCCTACCCTAGTTGGCTATGGTATTCTACCCACTTGTTATGACTGCAGATGCATCCATGAAGGACATAGTACAGTTTTGTACCTACCATAAATGTAGATGTCCGAACTGGATAGCATCTGCAGTCAGGATTACCCTCCCTCCTTCCCCTCTGTGGTACTCCTAGGGTGTTTACCCTCCTAATAGCTAGCTGTTGGGGGGGAGTCTTTTATGGTGTATTTGTTTGTATATATGTACATATATGCTTATTGTTGTGTTTACCTCTATCTATTTGGAAACATTGGCATCTATCCAAATTTTACCCTGCAAGAGGGCTACTGGCATCTGGGGCAAGAAACACTGAGGAAAATGGCGTCGGCTGATACTTTTATACCCGAAGACCAACAGAGATTACGTCGGGTGGAGTGCGACATCAGCCGAAGCCGGACCCGGACTTTGGAATCCGGCCGACTGCAGGGCTGCCTGACGACAGGACAACCCACTTGTTATGACTGCAGATGCTATCCAGTTCGGACATCTAGATCTGTCAGGCTACATGCACTCTGTTCTCTGCACTGCCCTTTGGCTTATCTACTGCACCCAGGTTATTCACAAAGTGCTTGGCTCCAGTCATTACGTTTTGCAAGCAAAGAAATATTCAAATATACCCATACCTGGACGATTGTCTAATTCTGGCAGAAAGCCAGAGATACTCTTGAATTATCTTGCCTTTGTACAAAGGGTGTTAACTTGTCTGGGGTACACCATAAACGAAATGAAATCACACCTGGTACCCTGTCAAATTATATTCCTGGGAGCAAGCTTGAATACAACTTCCCAGATTGCCTTCCTCACGCCAGAGACACAAATTCATTTGACAACCTACTTCAAACAAGTGGCCACAAAAACCCTGCTATCTGCAAGACAAATACAGCAGGCTTTTGGGTTCATGGCTTCCTGCATTCTTCTAATTCCATATGCAAGATTGCATATGAGAACTACAATGGTATCTTAAAAGCCTATGGTGTCAACATTCTCGGGATCTAGAAGCAATGATTCCTATCATACCTTGCCTACACCTAGAGTTCCTTTGGTGGGCAGAGGCCTATCACCAAAACAAGGGAATACTATTCACACTACCCCTTGCCGCCCAAACACAGAAACGTCCGACTTGTGCATGGGCAGGCTCACCTGACGGAAGTGCATTCAGGGCAAATGGAACCCAAATCATATGCACCTGCATATCAATCAAAAAGAAATGTTAGCTGTACAGAATGCTCTGACAGCCTTCAAGGACCACATTCTGCCAGGACAGTCAACAATGGTGTTCATCTTTACCTTTGTGGTACATAAGCACGCAGGGGGGGTACACATTCTTCCTCTGCAGACTAGCCATGGCATTGTGGAGCACAGCCTTGAGCTACCAAGTGCATCTACAAGCTCAATTCCTGCCAGTAAAACTAAATACATTGGCAAACAGACTAAGCAGAAACCTCACGGATCCACACGAGTGGAAACTGGAACCAAGGAGTTTCAGCATGTTGACAAGCAAATATTGGGAGTCCAGATATAGACCTGTTTGCCTCCCCCAGAACTATCAGTTGGACAAATGTTGCACTAGGACTCTCCACAAACGAGCTTGGAAAGTGGATGCTCTGTTCTTCAGCTGGAAAAACTTCAGTTTATGCCTTTCCACCTCTGCCTCTGCTCTCCAAAGTACTTTTGAAGATCAAACAGGACGGACAAAGGACTATTTTGATTGCACCAGACTGGCCACGCCAACACTTGTGTATCCCCTCTTGCGCAGTCACTGTTGACCTCATGGCACCTGCCTCAGACTTCTTACCCTGTTGTCTCAGCAGGAGTACCAGATTCTGCACCCTCTGCTTCAAACACTGAACCTAGCAGCGTGGCTAATTTCCTAATCTCTCCTTTACCATCCCTTAGTAAACCAGTGATGGATATTTTAGAGGCAAGGAGGCTTAGCGCTAGAAAATCTTATGCTGAAAAATGGAAAAGATTGTGTGGAACTAATCTCAAGGGATTGAGCACAGCAGCCCCTAGTTTACCTCAGATTTTACAATACATAACTGAGATGCTTCACAAGGGCCTGTCTTTTTTTTTCCTCTTGCAAAATTCATGCCTCAGCCATTTCAGCTCATTATAACACAGAACCTCCCCTTTTCCTCTCATCCACTGCTCAAGCAGTTCCTCAGAGGGGCCAAAGATTTAAGACCACCCAGGGAGAGCTCCAACTCCAACATGGGACCTTAAGTTTGTATTGGAGAAACTCACTCTTCCTCCTTTCGAGCCAGCTGCTACTGCAGTTTTAAAATTCCTTTCTTGGAAAAATACCCTTCTTGCTGAAGTGATTACTAAAAGAAGAGTTATCTGAATTACAGGCCCTTATGGCAGTGGTGCCTTTCTTCATCTTTCATGCGGACAGGGTGTCCCTCAACCAATCCCTCCATGCCCAAGGTGGTATCCATTGTGGCCCTTAATCATTCCATTCATTTGCCAACCTTTTTTTCCTAATCCACAGAACTAAAGGGAACGGATACTGCACTCCTTAGATGTGCACAGACTTAAACTCTAGTTGGGCAGGACTAAACCTCAGGAAATCTGAACTGATTGTGGCATTTGCTGCAGGGAGAGAGCGGAATGGTATTTCAGAGAACCATTTCTAAATGGATATGCCATTGCGTTCATTTTTGCTAGAAGCACCATGGAAAAACCTGTCTCACAGCGGATCAGAACCCACTCAACCAGGGCTGCATCTACCTCTACAGCCTTTCTCAGAGGCGTCCCTACCAGGGACATCCTAGAAGCTGCTACCTGGAGTTCTGTACATACTTTTACAAAGCATTGCCATTTGCCAATCTAAATCCAGAGCTGGCTTTGACACTGCAGTCTTGCAGGGCCTTATACCTGGTCCTAATGCTATCTAAATTCCTCCTCCTATCTTTAGCTTTGGGAATCTATCCAAAAGTGATGACTGCAACAGTGAAACACGAAGAACATAGTACAGATGTTCTTCGTGTTTCACTGTTGCAGTCATTACATTTGGGTAATCTGCTGCCAGGTTGTCCTCAGTCGGCTTGATTAACAAAGTCTTGGGTCCTGTCAGTTGCTGTCCCTTCCATGACGTCATGTCGTCAGGAGTATAAAACATGCAGCCGACGCCATTACATCAGTCTTACTTGCTGTCCGGTGCCCGAAGCAGTTCAAGTGCCGGTCGGCAGACTCCTGAAATTTTCGTTTTCCGTTTCAGAATGGAAGTCCTAGACTTAAAGCTAAGTAACCCATTGGGGAAACTTTTTTTTTTTTTTTCTTGCTCCATACTGATGTCAGTAAAAGTTAATTGCATTACTTGTGGAAAGCAAATACCTCAAAGATTTTCATTTGTACTGTATTCCTTGCCTAGGCCCTGACCACGACATACCTTGCGGTCGGTTTTGTGCTTCAATCCGCGCACTATCAGTAACATTTTTGCCTCTTAAATATTTCGGTTCTCTGTTTAATTATCCAGAAATGTAGTCTGTTAGCAATCAGATTACCGGGATTACAAAAAAACACAAAAATACAGACAAGCTGCTGAGGTCCAAAACTGCTGACGACACTTCTAAGCCATTCGCCAGTTCGCCGGTACTCAGGTGCTTTCGCAGGCCTCTCCTGAGACCCATTCGGAGTCTGGTTTGCCATGAGATGCTTCACCTGTGGAACCAGCGGATGTCTCTACCTTGGATGGGTCTGGAGCCGCTGTGCAGGCACCGGCTTTTGAGATTGTATTCAGGCCTACGGACTTGCATATTAAATTGACTCCACCTTCATTACTAAGGCCTAAATCTTGATCTGTCTAAAAAAAATGACACCCAGGCTGCATGTTCAGGCCTCTATGCCTAAAAAAACAAATCAAAATGGTTGAAGATCTAATTATTCTAATAAAGGGTAGTTAATCCCCCCCCCCCTTCTAAAAGGCCTAGGGCCGAGCTTGATTATGAATCTTCTGATCAGGATTGTTTCTTCCGACTCTTCTAGTTACCTGGATTTGTCCATACCTACTTATGAGGATTCTATTCTCTCTGCTTCCCCTCCTGTGGATTTTTCTTTTGGGGAAAGTTTTACATACCTTAAGGGAGCATTTCCACTGGGAAAGTCAGGAATTTTCTGATTCAAAAAAGAGGCTTGGGGATTTCCTCCTACCTATGCATAGGCCTTTGGCTGTACCTCCTGTACTAGACGTGTTTTCGGGATCCAGTATGGCCCCTGATTCCCTGCCTCCAGCCCCTAGTAAACCTGACTGGTACTACAGGGTTCCTGAGTCCCACAAGTTCCTTTTCAAAAATCCTGTTGCAGGTCTATAAACCATTTCTCAGGGGCCCAAGGGCATTAAGGCTTCTACTGCTAAGTCTTACCCCTTCTGATAGACTCCAAGGTACTGGATAGATGGGGTAAAAAGGTTTATACTTCTGCAACCTTGGCAATCAGGGCTTTAAACTGCCAATTTCATATGTTAAAATATCGACAGCATATTATTGGACTGCTCAAACAGAAAATGATTTCTGATTTGTGTGGAAAAGATTTACAGGATTTATTGCATTCTACTGAACAAGTTGGAAAACCTACTTTGCAATGTGGTTTTGATTTCTTTAGAGGCCTCCTGCAGGGCTGCTGTTACTGGGTCTGTGCTTAGAAGGCATGCTTGGCTTAAGGAGCAATCTCTGCCTGATCATGTTAAAGCAAAATTGTTGGATGCTCCTTTAAATCGGGACCGCCTGTTTGGCAATAAGGCTGAAGAAGTTCTAAAGAAGATGGAAGATGAAGCTAAATCTATGCAAACTGTTAAATTTCTTAAAAGTGCAACCTCCAAGATTTAGTAGGCACTGGCCTACTAAGAACTGGTCCTTTCCCAGCTCCTTCCAGATCCACTCGAGCCAAACCCAGACACTCCAGAAGCACCAGGTTTCAGTCCCAAGGGACTCTTGGAACTAAGCAATGGGGGGGGGGCTCCACTTCCGAATCTGGAAATAACAAGACCCCACTCTATGGTAAACCGTCTGACTTTCCTTTAAAATTACTAAGCACTTATCTCTCAGCTGCCCCTTTGGGGGGGGAAACTGGCTCTTCATGCAGAAAACTGGAAACTTATAACCCAGGACAATTGGGTTTTAAATAGTGTCCCAGGGATACAAATTTAATTTCCACATGTTACCAACTCCAAATGGGTTGCCAGACCTGCCCCCAAATCAGTGGGCAGAGGCTCAGAAACAAGTACTTTCTCTCCTAAACATGGGGGCTATTCAACCAGTACCAGAAGAGGAAAAGGGACAAGGTTACTATTCCTTACTTTTCCTGGTACCCAGAAAAGACTAATCGTGGCATCCAATTCTGGACCTATCTACACTAAACACCTTTCTGGACATTCCAAATTTAAAGATGTTGACTCTTTAGTTGCTTCCTATGCTAGGCAAGGATGCCTGGTTGGCCTCTCCTGGATTTAATAGAGGCTTACCTGCATATCCCAATCGGGGCATCTTGTAGAAGATACCTACGCTTCAAAGCAGGTTACTTTATCAGTTCTCTGCACTGCCCTTTGGCTTGTCTACTGCGCCTAGGGTATTCACAAAGTGCCTGGCTCCAGTAATTGCGTTTTGCAGGCAAAGAAATATTCAAATATATCCATACCTGGACGATTGTCTAATTCAGGCAGAAAACCAGGCCATACTTTTAAAACATCTGACGTTTGTAAAAAGGGCTAATTTGTGTAGGGTACACCATAAATGAAAAATCACAACTGGTACCCTCTCAAATTACATTCCTGGGTGCAAGCTTGAATATAACTGCCTAGATTGCTTTCCTCCCGCCTGCCCAGATTGCTTTCCTCACGCCAGAAAAGCAAATTCATTTGCTGACTTGCTTCAAACAGGTGGCCAGAAAAACCCTGCGATCTGCAAGACAAATACTACAAGCTGTGGGGTTCATGGCTTCCTGCATTCTTCTGAATTTATATGCAAGACTGCATGTGAGGAAACTTCAGTGGTACTTAAGTTTATGGAGTCAACATTTTCACAGCCTGGAAACTATTCTTATCGTAACTTGCCTATGCCTGGAGTTCCTGTGGTGGGCAGAGGCTTGCCACCAAAACAAGGGACTACCGAGGCCTGCCACCAAAACAAGGGACTACCATTCACGCCAACCCCTGCTGCCCAAACCCTAACCACAGACTCCTCAGACTATGCATGGGGGGCTCATCTGGCAGAGAAGTGCATTCAGGGCAAACTGAGCCCAAATCAAATGAATCCTACATATCTATCAAAAAATGCTAGCTGTACAGAATGCTCTGACAGCCTTCAAGGACTACCTTTATCCAGGACAACTAATGGTTAAGGGAGAACACGGTTATGTGGTACATGAGCAGGGGGGTACACATTCCTACCCCCTCTGCAGACTAGCCATGGCATTATGGAACACTGCCTTGAGCTCCCAAGTACAACTACAAGCTCAGTTCCTGCCAGGAAAGCAGAATATTCTGGCAGACTAAGCAGAAATCTCATGGACCCACACTAATGGAAATGAAACATGGATTTTCAATATATTGACAAGCAAATGGGGGAGCCCAGACATGTATCTCTTTGCTTCACCCCAGAACTAGCAGTTGGAGAAATTTTGCACAAGAACTCCTCACAAAGCCTGGAAGGTGGATGTGCTGTCCTTCAGCTGGAAAATCCTATCAGTCTTTGCCTTTCCCCCTCTGCTCTCCAAAGTTCTGCTAAAAGTCACAGGACAAACCAAAAATGATTTTGATTGCTCCAGACTGGCCACACCAGCACTGGTACCCACTCCTGCACAGTCACAAATTTCTCCACGGCACCTGCCTCAGACACCTACCTTACTGTCTCAGCAGGAGAACCAAATCCTGCACCCTCCGCTTCCAACATTGAATCTTGCAGCTTGGCTAATCCATTTAAATTCCCCCTTAGCATCCCTCAGCAAACCTGTGATGGATGTCATTTTGGAGGAGAGAAGACCTAGTACTAGAAAATCTTATGCTGACAAATGGAAAATATTCTGTGCCTGGAATCAATCTCAAGGGATGAGCAAAGCAGTGCCCAATTTACCCTCAGATTTTGCAATACATAACTGAGATGCTTCACAAGGGCCTGTCTTTTTTTCATCTTAAAATCCATGCCTCAGCCATTTTAGTTAATTACAACACAGAACCCTCCCCTCTTCTCTCATCCTCTGCTCAAGCAGTACCTCAGAGGGGCCAAAAACAGGAGACCACCCAGGAGAGCTCCAGCCCCTGCCTGGGACCTTAACTTTGTATTGGAAAAATTCACTCTGCCTCCTTTCGAGCCAGCTGCTACTGCAGACTTAAAATTTCTTTCTTGGAAAACAGCCTTCCTTTTAGCAATCACTTCAGCTAGGATATCTGAATTACAGGCCCTTGTGGCAGTGGAGCCTTTCATAATCTTTCATGCGGACAGGGTGTCACTCAGGACCAATCCATCCTTCATGTCCAAGGTGGTATCCAGTGTGGCTCTTAATCGGTCCATTCATTTGCCAACTTGCTTTCCCAATCCACAGAACAAGGGGGAGCGGATTCTGCATTCGTTGGATGTACACAGACAACTTGGATTCTACTTGGACAGGACTAAATCTCAAAGAAAATCTGAACTGGTAGCATTTGCTGCAGGGGCAGAGGGGAAAGGCTATTTCAAAACCATTTCTAAATGGATAAGCCATTGCATTCATTTCTGCTATGAGCACCATGGAAAACCTGTCCCCAGGGGATCAGATCTCATTCCACTTGGGCTGCATCTACTTCTACAGCCTTTCTCAGAGGTGTTCCTACCAGGGATATTCTAGAAGCTGCTACCTGGAGTTCAATTCATACTTTCACCAAGCATTGTCACTTACCAATCTTCTCTAAATCCAGAGCTGGCTTTGCCACTGTTTCACAGGGCCTTATAGCCTGTCCTAATGCTGTATAAATCATCCCAACCATAGGTTTGGGAATCTACCCAAATGTAATGACTGCAACAGTGAAACACAAAGAACATAGTACAGTTGTGTACACTTACCATAAATGTAGATGTTGAAGTGTATTCACTATTGGAGTCCTGGTTACCCTCCCTTCAGCCCCCTGTTTTTCTCTTACTATACCTCTACTTTTACTATGCTTAAAAGCCTTTTTGGTGTATTTGCTTTTGTTTGGAAATATTTGTGTTTTTAATTATGTATATTTTGCTCCCTATTTGGTGGGCACCTGACATCTGGGGCAAGAAAAGCTGATGTAATGGCATCTGCTGCATGTTGTATACCCCTGACGTCATGGAAGAAGGGAAAGCAATTGGCACAGGACCCAAGACTTTGTTAATCAGGCCGACTTAGGGCAACCTGCTAGCAGATTAGCCAAATGTGATTGCAACAGTGAATACACTTAACATCTACATTTATGGTAAATGTACACAACTGTACTTTCCTTTGGCATGTCTGCTGCGCCCAGGGTATTCAGTGTCTAGCTCCAGCCATTACATTTTGCAGGCAGAGAAATATTTAGATATACCTATACTTGGACGATTGTCTAATTCAGGCAAAAAGCCAGGGCTTGCTATTAAAATATCTGGCATTCATAAAGAAGCTTCTAACCGTACTGCGGTACACCCTAAACAAAAAAAATCTCACCTAGTACCCTGCCAACAAATTGTATTCCTGGGAGCAAGCTTGAACACAACTTCCCAAATGGCTTGCCTCACTCCAGAGAAACAAGTTTATTTGACAATCTACTTTAAATTATTGGCCACAAAGACCCAGCTATTTGCAAGGAAAATTCTGCAAGCCCTGGCATTCATGGCCACTTGCATTCTACTAATTCCATATGCAAGACTGCATATGAGGAAACTACAGTGACATATATCTAAAAAGCCTATGGTGTAAACATTCTCAGGACCCGGAATCAATAGGTCCTATCATTCCTTGTACAAAGAGAGTTCCTTTTGGTGGGCATAGGCCTGCTACCACAGCAAGGGGCTCCCTTTCACTCTGCCCCCTGCTGCCCAAACCCTAACAGACGCTTCAGACTATGCATGTGGGGGGGGGGGGGTCTCACATGGCAAAGCAATTCATTCAGGGCAAACTAAACCAGAGTCAAATGCACATGCATGTCAACCAAAAAGAAATGTTGGCTGTAAAGAATTCTCAGACCGCCTTCAAAGACTGCATTCTTCCAGGACAACTGTTGGTAAAAACAGAACACCACAGTTACGTGGTACATAAGCAGGGGGAACCCACTCCTACCCTTTCTGCAGACTAGCCACGGCACTGTGGAACACAGCCTTGAGCTACCAAGTGCACCTACAAGCTCAATTCCTGCCAGGCAAGCTAAATTCACTAGCAGACTACCTAAGCAGAAATCGAATGAACCCACATGAATGGAAACCAAAAATATTCAACCTCTTGAACAAATTGGAAACTCCAGAGGTAGAGCTGTTTGCCTCCCCTTAGCTACCACGTGCTAGCAGAAATCTAATGGGCCCACATGAATAGAAACTGTAACCAAAAATATTCAATCTCTTTAACAAATGGGGAACTCGAGGTAGACCTGTTTGCCTCCCCACAGAACTACCAATTGGACAAATTCTGCACAAGGACTTCCCACAGTCAAGCTTGGAAAGTGGATGCCCTGTCCTTTACTTGGGAAAGCCTCTCTGTTTATGCCTATCCCCCTCTGCCTCTCCTCTCTAAGGTTCTGCAAAAAATCAAACTGGACAAGCTAAGGACAATACTGATTGCATCAGACTGGCCATGCCAGCACTGGTACCCCCTCTTGCACAGTAGGACACTGCTGGAACCATGGCACCTGCCTCATACCCCTTTCCTGCTGTCCCGGCAGGTGGGCCAGAATGTTCTTAGTGTTTCAATGTTGCAGCCATTACATTTGGGTAATCTGCTGGCAGGTTGCCCTCAGTCGGCTTTATTAACAGTCTTGGGTCCTGCGTCAGTTGCTGTCACTTCTTCCATGACGTCAGTTCGTCAGGGGTATAAAACATGCAGCAGATGCCATTTTCATCCATCTTTCTTGCCGTGTGGAGCCCGAAGCAGTTAGCAAGTGCTGGTCGGCCGACTCCTGAAATTTTCATTTTCGAGTTTCAGAACCAAAGTCTTCAACCTAAAGCAAAGTACTCCGTGGGGGGAAACTTTTTTTTTTTTTTTTTTTTTTTCTTGCTCCTTACCGATGTCAGTAAAAGTTAATAATTGTATTACTTGTGGGAAGCAAATACCTTATACGGATTTTCATTTGTGCTGTATTCCTTGCCTAGGCCCTGACCACAACGTGCCTTGCTGTTGGTTTTGTGCTAAATTTAACCAATGCACTATTAAGCGTCTGTATATTTTTGCATCTGAATATTTTGGCTCAAGACTCAACTATTCAGAAATGTCGTCTGTCAGCAGTCAGAATACTGGAATACGCCAAGTCACAAAGAAAAAGACCGTCTAGGTCCAAAACCAACTATGAAGCTTCTCCTAAGCCAGTCGCCAGTACTCAGTGAGGTGCTTTCACAGCCCCTGATACCCGCTACTTTTGATTCTCAGGCCTCTACTGAGACCCATTTGGAGTCCGGTATGCCACGAGACACTAAGTATTGAACCCACGGATGTCTACCTTGGATGGGTCCGGAGCCACTGAGCAGGCACTGGCTTCTGAGGGTGTTAGATCCATATATTAAACTGATGCCATCTTCAAAACCTAGGCCAAAACCAACTTCTGTGTCAAAAACCGACGCTTGGGCCACGTGCACAGGCCCCTATGCCTAAAAAAACAAATTATCAAAATGGCTGAGGATTTAATTACTTTGATCAGGGGTGCCCAACCCCCTAATCTTCAGATCAGGTTTCCATTTCTTCTGATCAGGAACTTTTTTTCCACCTTATGAGGACTCTGATGCAGAAGAATCTATCCCTTCTGCTTCTCCTGAGGATTTTTCTTTTGGAGAAACTTTGCATACCTTAAGGGAACATTTTCGCAGAGTTAGGATTTTTCAGTATCTAAAAAGAGGCTTGGGGATTTTGTTTCCTCAGCATTGGCCTTTGGCTATACCTCCTGTTCTAGACATTGTTGATTTCTCATAATCCACCATGGCTCATGAGTCCCTGCCTCCAGCTCCTAGTAAGCCAGACAGATATTGCAGGGTTCCTGACTCTCACAAATTCCTTTTTAAAAACCCCTACTGCTGACCCTGAAACCATTTCTCAGGGTCCCAAGGGTGTTGAGGCTTCTGCTAAAAATCCTACTCCTTCTGATGGAGATTCCAGGGCGCTGGATAGATGGGGTAAGAAGGTTTACACGTCTTCAACCTTGGTAATCGGGGCTTTAAACTGTCGATTTCATATGCTTAAATATCAGCAACATGTCGTGGGCTTAAACAGACTATGTTTATTTCGGACTGTGTGGAAAATAGTTACAGGACTTATTACATTCAGCTGAACAAGTTGGAAAGCATACTTTGCAATGTGGTTGATTCCTTGGAGGCCTCTTGCAGGGCTGCTGTAACTGGATCTGTGATAAGAAGGCAAGCTTGGCTCAAGGAGCAAAGTTTGCCTGATCATGTTGAAGTAAAATTGTTGGATGCTCCTTTACAACAGGTAGTAAGGCAGATGTTTTGAAAAAGATGGAAGACCAAAGCTAAATCTATGCATACTGTAAAAGATTTCCTACCAGTACAGCCACCCAGGTTCAGTAGGCACTGGTCTACTAAGAATTGGTCCTTTTCAGTACCCACCTGAGCCGCACTGGTCAAACCCAGACACCAAGTGGGTTCTAAATCTAGTATCCCAGGGATACAGATTTCATTTCCACACATTGCCAATCCCAAACGGATGGCCAGATCTGCCTCCAAATCAGTGGGCAGAGGCCCAGAAGCAAGCTGTCCCTCATGAATATGGGGGCTATTCAACCAGTACCAGAAGAGGAAAAGAGAAAGTTTTAAAGTTTTTATTTGACTTTTCCTGGTACCCAGACAAGACAAATCATGGCGTCCAATTCTGGACTTATCCATTCTAAGCACATTCTTGGACATTCCAAAATTCAAGATGCTGACTCTAACAGTTGCTGCCTATGCTAGGCAAGGATGCCTGGTTGATAACTCTCTAGAGTTGAGTGTTGCCTACATAGCCCAATCAGGGTATCTTGCAGAAGATACCTCTGCTTCAAAGCAGGCTATTTGCATTACTAGTTCTCCGCATTGCCCTTTGGCTTATCTACTCCGCCCAGGGTCTTCACAAAGTGCCTGCCACCAGTAATTGCATTTTGCAAAGAAGCATTCAAATTTATCCTTAGCTGGACGATTGATTCAGGCAGAAAACAAGGACACTCTTCAGCATCTGGAGTTTGTAAAAAAAAAAAAAAAGGTTCTATCTTGCCTAGGGTACACTATAAAGGAAAATAATTCTCAACTGGTACCCTCTCAAATTACATTCCTGGGTGCAAGCTTGAATACAACTGCCCAGATGACTTGGCTCACACCAGAAAAACTAATCTAATTGACTTGCTTCAAACAAGTGGCCACAAAAACCCAGTTATCTGCAAGACATTCTGCAGATCTTGGGGTTCATGGCCTCCTGTATTCTACTAATTCCATATGCAAGATTGCATATGAGGAAACTTCAGTGGTACCCAAGAAGCTTATGGAGTCAACATTGTCACAGCCTGGAAACAATGATTCCTTTCATTCCGTGCCTGCAGAAAAAGTTCCTATGGTGGGCAGAGGCATTCATTCCACCCCCTGCCAATCAAACCCTGACTACAGACTCATCAGATTATGCTTGGGGGGGCACATCTGGCAGGGAGATGCATTCAGGGCAAGGGAGCCTAAATCAAATGCACCTGCATATCGACCAGAAGGAGGTGCTAGCTGTACAGAATATTCTGACAGCCTTAAAGGACTTTCCTCATCCAGGACAACTACTGATAGACTGACAACACCATAGTCATGTGGTACATAAGCAGGGGTGGTACCCATTCCTACCCCCTTTGCAGACTAGCCATGGCTTTGTGGAACACAGCCTTGACTTGCCAAATACATCTAGAAGTTCAATTCCTGGCAGGAAAGCTAAGTACTCTGGCAGACTAAGCAGAATGCTTATGGACCCACACGAATGGAAACTGGATCCACAAATCTTCATGTTGACGCGCAAATGGGGGAGCCCAGACATAGTTTTGGGGTGAGGCAAAAAGATCTATCAGCTGGACATTTTCTGCACAAGAAGCGGTCACAAAGCTTGGAAAGTGGATTCTCTATACTTCAGCTGGAAAAACCTAAGTCAGACAGGAAAAATCAAAAATGATTCTGATTGCTCCAGACTGGCCTCGCCAACAGTGGTACCTGCTCCTACGCAGTATGTCGCACCTTCCTCCGTGGTACCTGCCTCAGACACATAATCTACTGTCTCAGCAGAACTATCAAGTTTTGCGCGCACTGCTCCAAACTCTGAATCTTGCAGCATGGCTAATCAACAAATTTCACCAGTTACATCTCTTGGCAAACTTGTGATGGATGTCATTTTGGAGGCTAGAAGGCCTAGTACTAGATGGAAAAGATTCTGCGCCTAGAACCAGGCACAAGGAAATAAGCACAGCAATGCCCAATATTCCTCAGATTCTGCAATATTTAACTGAGATGCTTCACAAGGGCCTATCTTTCTCTTCCATAAAAATCCATGCCTCTGCCATTTCAGCTCATTACAGCACAGAGCCGCGTGTCTTTTCTCATCCCCTGCTAAAGTAGCATCTCGGAGGGGCCAAAAATTTACTTCCCAGGAGAGCACCAACTCCGGCATGGGACCTCAGTTTTGTTGGAAAAACTCACGCTACCTCCTTTTGAGCCAGCTGCTACTGCGGACATAATTTCTCTCTTGGAAGACAACTTTTCTTTTAGAAGTCACTTCAGCTAGAAGAATTTCAGAACTGCAGGCTCTCATGGCATTGGAGCCTTTTATTATTTTCTACCCAGACAGGGTGTCGCTCAGGACCAATCCATCCTTCATGCCTAAAGTGGTATCTAATGTGACTCTTAATCAGACCATTAATCTGCCAACTTTTTTCCCAAATCCACAGAACAAGGGGGACTGGATTCTGCACTCATTGGATGTACACAGACAACTAAGATTCTACTTAAACAGGACAAAAACTCTTAAGAAAATTTGAGCAATTACTGGTGGCATTTGCTGCAGGAACAGAGGGAAAGGCAATTTCAAAGCAGACTATTTCAAAATAGATAAGCCATTGTATTTGTTTCTGCTACATGCATCATGGTAAACCTGTCCCCAAGTGGATCAGATCCCATTCCACCAGGGCTACATCTACTTCTGTAGCCCTTTTCAGAGGGGTTCCTACCAAAGACATTCTAGAAGCTGCTACCTGGAGCTCAGTTCATACGTTCACTAAACATTACCATTTACCTCTCCTCTAAATCCAGAGCAGGCTTTGCCAGTGCTGGCCTTATAGCTGCTCCTAATGCTGTATAATTCTGTCCTCCAAACCATAGCTTTGGGATTCTACCCAAATGTAATGATTGCAACAGTGTAACACTAACATAGTGCAGTTGTGTACACTTACCATAAATGTAGTTAGTGTATTCACTGTTGCAGTCCTGGTTAACCACCCGCCAGCCCCCTGACTTGTCTTGGCTCTACCTTTCCTTGTTTGCTGTATTTGCTTTTTGGTGGTGTGCCATAACATATTGCTTCCTATTGAGGGCACCTGACATCTGGGTCAAGAAACTGTAATGGTGTTGGGGAAAGAAACTGGATTGGTGTCTGCTGAAAGTTTTATACCCCTGACTACCTGACATCATGGAAGAAGAGAGCATCCGACGCAGGAATCCAAGACTCTGGTATTCAGGCCGACTGAGGGCTACCTGCAGGCAGGTAACCCAAATGTGGTGACCAACAGTGCATACACTCCATCTACATTTATGGTAAGTGTACACAACTGTGCATTTTTTAGGTCCTGGGTATGAACCACACCAAGAAACGGACAACCTGATCTCAGGCACCTGCTTCTTTGCCTGAGTCTCAAATGCTTAAAATGGCAGAAGACCTTATGCTGATCAGGGGAAGCCAAGCTACCCCTCCAAAAGGAAGAGATCTGTCCCCTGTAGTTTTGTCTGAACCAGAGTCCGAGTCTGCATGTGAATATGAAGACGTGCAACCTCTCTAGTTAGGATTCTGGTACAGAGGAATACCATCCCTTCTGCCTTTCCCCCAGAGGAATTTTCCTTTGGGGAGACCCTATATACTTAAGGGAGCATTTCCAATGGGAGAGTCAGCACTACCCTCAGTCTAAAAAGAGACTCTGAATTCCTAGATCTTCCACAGCAGAGACCCTTGCCCCCCCCCCCCCCCCCCAGTCATGGATGTTGTGGAGGATAATCTTTATTTCACTGTTGGTCATTACATTTGGGTTATCTGCCTGCAGGTAGCCCTCAGCCGGCCTGAATATCAAAGTCTTTAATTCCTGCGTCGGATGCTCTCCTTCCATAACGTCAGGTTGTTAGGGGTCTAAAACATGCAGGCGATGCCAATACATCAGTCTTTCTTGCCGTGCGGTGCCCGAAGCAGAAGTAGTTTGCAAGTGCCGGTTAGCCGACTCTTGGAATTTTCATTTTCGAGCTTCAGAACAGAAGTCTTCAAAAAAGCTAAGTACCCCATTGGGGATCCTTTTTCTTGCTCTTAACCGATGTCAGTAAAAATTAACAATCTTTTTACCTGTGTAATGCATATACCTCAAAGATTTTCATTCATACTGCATTCTTTGCTTAGGTCCAGACCACGACTTCCCTCGCTGTTGGTTTTGTGCCTTATTCAACCCCCAAACTATTCGTCTCTCTTTGCAGCAAATTTGGTTTTCTTTAACTATCCAGAAATGGCTTCGGTAAGCCACCTGACTACAGACATTCCGAAAAAACGTAAAGATAAAGATGGACCGCATAGGTCAGAAGCTGCCGACGCTTCTGTTAAGCTAGTCTCCAGTTCGTCTGTACTCGGGCACTTTCGCAGCCCCTGATACCTGCTCTTTCAGATTCGCAGGCCTCTACTGAGACCCATTTGGAGTCTGGTATGCCGCGAGATGCTTCGACTATGGAATCTGCGGATGTCTCTGTTGGATGGGCATGGCTTCTGAGGGTGTATTTAGGCCTACTGACTTGCATTTCAAACGGCCATCTTAAAGGCCCAAAACTCGACCCACGCCTAGAAAACAGACGTCCAAACCGCATGGTCAGGCCTCTATGCCTGAAAAATAAGAATGGCTTAAGAACTTAATGCTTTAATTAGGAGAAGCCAGCCTTCACCCTCTAAGAGACCTAAAACTGATTTTCCTTCTGATCAGGATTTTAAAATTTGTTTCTTCTGATTACCAGGATTTGCCCTTGAGTACCCATGAGGATTCTGATGGAGGATTCCATTCCCTCTGCTTCCCCTCCAGAAGATTTTTCTTTTGGTGAAACCTTGCACACACAGGGGAGCATTTCTGTTGGGAAAGCCAGGATTACTCTGCCTCCAAAAAAGAGGCTTAGGAAATTCTTACTCCTACCTCAACATAGGCCTTTAGCTATCCCTCCTGTCCTGGACATTTTAAATGCCTTCTTGGTGGCTGTAGACACTTTACCTCCTGCACCCAGGAAGCCTGACAAGTATTGGAGTACTTGACTCAAGTTCATCTTCAAGAATCCTACTGCGGACCCAGAGACCATTTCCCAAGGACCTAAAAGTGTTAAGGTTACTACTGCCAAAAACCTTATCCCCTCTGATAGAGATTCCAGGGCCTTGGACAGATTGGGTAAGAAGGTATGTACTTCTGCTACTTTGGCTATTGGGGCCTTAAACTGCCAGTTTCATATGTATCAGCAGCATATTGTGGGACTACTTAAACAGAAAATTATGTTGATTCTTGACTGCTGAAAATAAAGAATTACAGGATTTAATGCATTCTGCTGAACAAGTTGGTAAACATACCTTGCAATGTGATTTTGACTCTAGAAGCATCTTGCAGGGCTGCTGTCACTGGGTCTGTACTTTGAAGGCATGCTTGGCTTAAGGAGCAAAATTTGCCAGATCATGTTAAAGCTAAATTACTGGATGCTCCCCTAAACCAAGACCACCTGTTTGGCAACAAAGCGGAAGTCCTTAAGATGGAGGAAAAAGCTAAATCTATGCAAACTGTTAGATTTCCTGCAAGTACACCCTCCTAGATTTAGCAGGCATTGGCCTTCTAAGATTTAGTCCTTTCCTGTCTCTTCCAGGCCTTCAGTCAAAACCCAGGAACAGCAGACCACCTAGGCTACAGTCTTAAGGTACTCTGGCCCAAGCAGTGGGGGGCTCCCACTTCCAAAGCTGGAAGTAGTAAGACACCCCCCCCCCATGGAAAAAAGCCACCATGACTTGATCTTAAACATTCAAAGCCCTGCTCAACTGCCTGCTCCCTTAGGGGGAAAGATTGCCCTGCATGCAACAAAAAGGGAACTAATTGCCCAGGACAAATGGCTTTAAATATAGTTTTCCAAGGATGTAGATTCCACTTCACCTTGCCAACCCAAAACGGTTGGAGATACCTACCCCCCCCCCCCCAAATCAGTGGGCAGAGGCTCAATAGCAGGATGTTCATCGTGTGTCATTGTTGCAGTCATTACACTTGGGTTATCTTGCTGGCAGGCAACTGCGTTTGGTTTGTGGGCCATGTGCCCTGAATACATTTTCCTGCCATGTGTGCCCCCCAGGCATAATCTGATGCATCTGTTAGTGTCTGCCTGGCAGTGGGTAAGGTGAATGGCTGTCCTTTGTTGGGGTGACGGGCCTGTGCCCATCATTGAAATTCCTGTTGCAGGTAGGGAATATCAGGGATATTCAACCTGTCCCAGCAGTACAAAGGGGACAAGGTTTTTACTCAAGACTTTTCCTGGTACCCTGAAAAGACTGGTCCTGGCATCCTATCCTGGACCACTCTATTCTAATTACCTTTTTGGTAATCCCAAAATTCAAAATGCTAACACTTCAACAGCTGCTTCCTATGCTAGGCAAAGATGCCTGGTTGGCAACCTTAGACTTAAAGGAAGCTTACCTGCACATTCCAAGAAGGGAATCTTGCAGGAAATACCTATGCTGCAGAGCAGGCTCCATGCACTATCTGTTCTCTGCACTTCCCTTTGGCTTATCTACCTGCACCCAGGGTATTCAGTGTCTAGCTCCAGTCATTGCATTTTGCAAGCAAATATTCAAATTTACCCATACCTGGATGGTTGTCTAATTCAGGCAGAAAGCCAGGATATGCTGCTAAAACACTTGGCATTTGTAAAGTAACTTCTAACCTCACTGGGGTATACCATAAACGAAAAGAAATCTCATAGTACCCTGCCAACAAATTGTATTCCTGGGAGCAAGCTTGAACACAACTTTCCAGATGGCTTACCTCACGCCATAGAAAAGTTTGACAACCTACTGGCCACAAAGACCCAGCTATCTGCAGGGAAAATCCTGCAAGCCCTGGGGTTCATGGCCTCTTGCATTCTACTAATTTCATATGGCAGACTGCATATGAGGAAACTACAATGGTATCTAAAAAGCCTACGATGTCCACATTCTCAGGACCTGGAATCCATGATTACTATCATTCCTTGCATAAAGACAGAGCTCCTTTGGTGGGCAGAGGCCTGCTACCACAAGGGGTTCATTCACTCTACCCCATGTCACCCAAACCCTAACAGACTCATCAGACTATGCGTGGGGGGCTCACTTGGCAGGGCAGTGCATTCAGGGCAAATGGAACCAGAGTCAGATGCACCTGCATATCGATCAAAATGAAATGTTAGCTGTACAGAATTCCCCAACCGCCTTCAAGGACCACATTCTTCCAGGACAATTATTGGTAGACAGACACCACTGTTATATGGTACATAAGCAGGGGGGAACCCACTCGTACCCTCTCTGTAGACTAGCCATGGCTCTGTGGAACACAGCCTTGAGCTACCAAGTGCACCTACAAGCTCACTTCCTTACCATGAAGCTAAATTCACTGGCAGACCCAAGCAGAAATCTCATGGGCCCACACGCGTGGAAATTGAAACCAAAAATCTTCAACCTTTTGAGAAACAAATGGGGGAATCCAGAGATGGACCTGTTTTGCCTCCCCTCAGAGCTACCATTTGGACAAATTCTGCACAAGGACTTCCCAGTCAAGCTTGGAAAGTGGATTCCCTGTCCTTCACCTGAGAAAAGCCTCTGTTTATGCCTTCCCCCTCTGCCTCTCCTCTCAAGTTTTGCTTAAGATCAGTCCGGACAAACAAAGGATAATACTGATTGCACCAGACTGGCCACGCCAGTACTGGTACCCCCTCTTGTGCAGTATGTCACTGCTGGAACCATGGCACCTGCCTCAGACTCCTTCCCTGCTGTCCCAGCAGGAGGGTCAAATTCTGTACCCTCCACTTCAAACCATGAACCTTGCAGCCTGGCTAATTCCTTGAGCTCTCCAGTGACATCCCTCAGTAAGCAGGTGCTAGATGTCATTTTGGAGGCAAGGAGGCCTAGTACTAGAAAATCCTATGCTGAAAAGTGGAAAAGAATTCTGTTCCTGGAGTCTGACTCGGGGGATGTTCACAGTGGTGCCCAGCTCACCACATATTCTTCAGTACTTAACGGATACTTAACAGATGCTCCACAAGGGCCTTTCCTTGTCGATTAAAATTCATGCCTCTGCCATTTCAGCTCATGGTACTGAACCACCCCTCTTCTCTCACCCCCTGCTAAAGCAATTCTGCAGAGGGGCCGAAATTTAAGACCCCCAGGAGAGCCCCCTACTCCAGCCTGGGACCTTGACTTTTTATTGGAAAAGCTCACTACTTCCTTTTGAGCCAGCTGCAACTCAAGAGTTGAAATTCCCTTCTTGGAAAACAGCCTTCCTATTGGCCATCACTTCAGCAAGAAGAGTGTCTGAATTACAGGCCCCTCATGACAGTGGAGCCATTCATAATCTTCCGTGCAGACAGTCCCTCAGGACCAATCCTTCCTTTATGCCCAAGGTGGTGTCTAGTGTTGCCCTTAATCAGTCAATTAATTTGCCTACTCTTTTCCCTAATCCACAAAACAAAGGAGAACTAATAGTGCACTCTTTTGGACGTGCACGGGCAACTTGGATTATATTTGGACAGGACTAAGCCTCTCAAAATCTGAACAGCTGCTAGTTGGCTTTGTTGCAGGGGCAGAGGGGAAGGCCCCTTCAAAGCAAGCCATTTCTAAGTGGATAGCCCATTGCATTAATTTCTGCTATAAGCACCATGGAAAACCTACCGCACAGGGGATAAGATCATTTTACCAGGGCTGCATCTACCTCTACAGCCTTTCTCAGAGGTGTCCCTACCAGGGACATCCTAGAAGCTGCTATCTGGAGCTCTGTACATACCTTCACCAAGCATAACCACATGCCTCCCCCCCCCCCCCCCCCCCCAAAATCCAGAGCTGGTTTTGCCACTGCAGTTTTGCAGGGCTTAATAGCTGGTCCTAATGCTCTCTAACTTCCTCCTCTCTTAGCTTTGGGAATCTACCCAAATGTAATGACTGCAACGATGAAACACTAACAACATAGTACAGTTGTGTTCACTTACTGTAAATGTAGATGTTGGAGTATATTCACTGTTGCAGCCCTGGTTACCCTCCCTCCAGTCACCTAACTTATCTTGACTATATACTTTAGTGTATTCCGGCTTTCTGGTGTATTTGCTTTTTGTTGGTGTATCCTAACATACAATTGCTTTCCATTATGGGGGCACCTGGCATCTGGGGCAAGAAGAACTGATATAATGGTGTCTGCTGCATGTTTTATACCCCTGACTACCTGACATCATGGAAGAGAGCTTCCAACGCAGGAATCCAAGACTTTAATATTCAGGCCGTCTGAGGACTACCTGCGGGCAGCCCAAATGTAATGACTGCAACAGTGAATACATTCCATCTGCATGGTAAGTGTACACAACTGTACTTTTTCTGGGTTTCCAGCTTGACTCCTGACACCCTCCCTCTTTTACCCAGAAAACCATGATGGGTACTAGAGTCCCTGACACACTCAAATATATTTAAAAAATCCTACTGCTGATCCTGAGGTAATTTCTCAAGGGCCTAAAGCGATTAAAGCTACCTCTGCTAAGAATCCCACCCCCCTCAGATAGGGATTCCCGAGCACTAGACAGATGGGGTAAAAAAAAGTATACACCTCCGCTACTTCTGCTGTCAGGGCACTAGTCAGTTCCATATGATGAAATTTCAGCAACATACCCTGGAACTCCTCAAAATGTCTTCCTTTCCTGCTTTTGCAGAATCTGAGTTACAAGAGTCCATGCATTCTGCAAGTCAATTAACTAAACACGCCTTGCACAGTGGTTTTGCCGCCCTAGAAGCTTCTTGCAGGGCAGCAGTCACCAGAGCTGTCATTTAGAAGGCATGCATTTCTTAAGGAACAGCCCTTGCCAGACCATGTCTAATCAAAATTTTTGGATGCCCCCTTGCACAAAGACAACTTATTTGGCATGAAGGCAGACGGGGTCTTAAAGATTAAAGAAAAGGCAAAAACGATGCTGACAGTAACTGATTTCTTGCAGGTCCAGCAGGCATTCACCCACCAAGCACTGGTCCTTCTCCCACTAAGCCAGTCCAGCCTAGACACCGGGAACCAGACACAGACAGCAGACACAGGGAATGCAGAGATCTAAGCAGTGGACTACCTCCATTTCAAAACCACGGAGTTCTAAGCCACCCCCTTATGGTAAGGACTCAAAGTAACTCACCTCCCCCACCCCCTCCCTTTGCCCACCTTCACTTTCCCCTAGGAGAAAACTCTCCTTTCATGCAAGCACCTGGGCCACCATTACCAACTACCACTGGGTTCTCTGTATCCCTGGGACACCAAGTCCCCCCCCCACCCTTTCAACCCCAAAAGGGTTCCCAGATCTACTTCCAAATCAGTGGGCAGAGGCGCAAAAGCAACTACTTTCCCTGCCCTCTGAGGGCAGTAGAGCATGTTCCTGCAGAGCAGAAAGGCCTAGGTTTCTACTCCACACTTCTCTGGTACCCAGAAAAGAGGGCACCTGGTGCCCCATCCTCTATCCATTCTAAACACCTTCCTGGTGATCCCAAAATTCAACATGCTCACCCTCCAGCAGCTGCTACCCATGCCCTCAAAGGATGCTTGGCTAGCCACCCTAGATCTAAAAAGGCCTATTTCCACATTCCTATCAGGGAATCATGCAGGAAATATCTCCGTTTCAGGGCAGGATCTCAGCACTTTCAGCTCTCTGCACTTCCCTTTAGCTTATCTACTGCTCCCAGAGTTTTCACAAAATATTTGGCTGCAGCCTTTGCCTTTTGCAGACAAAGGAATATCTAGATTTACCCATACTTGGACGACTGCCTAATTCGGGCAGATGGCCAGGAAACACTACTAAAGCATTTGGCCTCTGTAAAATCTCTACTAACCTCCCTAGGGTACACAATGAAAGAAAAGAAATTCAAACAGGTGCCCAACCAAGGATTATATTCCTGGGAGTAAACTTGGACACAGCATCCCAGATGGCATTCCTTACCAGAAAAGGAAATTTTCCTGACAGCCTATTTCTCTCAACTGGCCACAAGACCCCAGCTATCTGCAAGGAAAATCGTGCAACCTCTGGGGTTCATGGCATCTTGCATGCAAATTCCATATGCCGGACTGCGTATGAGAACTTCAGTGGTACCTAAAAAGCCTTTGTTCAGTGGTACCTAAAAAGCCTTTTGTCAATACTTAACTGGAAACTTACACCTGTAATTCCTTGCCTCAGAAAAGATTTTCTTTGGTGGGCAACAGCATGCTCCCACAATAAGACCACCTTTCTCACCACCCCTTGCCACCCAGACCCTCACCACAGACTCATCAGACTATGCCTGAGGTGCCCACCTGGATGGCAGGTGCATACAGGGCCAATGGAGTCTACAGCAAATCCATCTGCACATCAGAGAGATGGTTGTCCAGCACACTGATAGCTTTCAAGCCCCTTCTCTCCCCAGGGGCTCTCCTGAGGAAAACTGGCAACACCACTGTGATGTGGTTTATCTACAAGCAGGTAGGGTCTCATTCCTATCCTTTATGCAGGCTGGCCATGATCCTTTGGCACACAGCCTTTGCCATGCAGCTCCACCTGTTAGCACAATTCCTGCCAGGTGTTCTCAGCTCTCTGGCAGACCATTTAAGCTGAAATCTTCTGGACCCACACGAGTGGCAGCTCAACAGAAGAACCTTCACCCTAGTAACTCTGAAATGGGGCATCCCGAAGGTCGACCTCTTTGCTTTCCACACCAACCATCAGCTCAGCAAGATCTGCACCAGGGAGCATCACTGTATGGTTTGGAAAGTGGATGCCCCGTCTTTCCCCTGGGTCAGTCTATGGCTTTTTTTTCACTATCTCTCATCCGCAGGGTACTGCTCAAAATAAAGGAGGAAAAGCAAACGACAATTCTTATAGCTCCAAACTTGCCTCGCCAGCACTGATGCCCCTTGCTGCACAGCCTGTCTCCACTACCACCATGGCATCTTCCTCGGACTACAAACATCCTGACCCAGAGGGAAGGGGAATTCATGTATTCCCCAGTTGCAGACACGCAATTTGGCAGCTTGGCTTTATTCACTAACCCCCGATCAATCTGCCAACCTTGGTAAACAGGTTCTAGATGTTGTGTGGTCAGATGCCCTAGCACCAGAAAGTCTGACAAATGGAAAAGGTTCTGCACCTGCATTGAGGCTAAGGGAGCCAATATGGCACAGCCCTCCCCTCATCCTGGATTACTTAGCCGGCCATGTTTCACAGTGGCCTATTTTTCATCTCTTAAAATTCATGCCTCTCATCTCTGCTCATTGTCCCACTGAGCAGCCCCTTTTCTCACACCCTTCAATCAAACAGATGTTCTTCGTGTTTCACTGTTGCAATCTTTACATTTGGGTAATCTGCTGGCAGGTTGCCCTCAGTCTGCCTGAATTCCAACGTATTGGGCCCTGTCAGTTGCTGTCTCCTTTTCCATGACGTCAGGTTGTCAGGGGTATAAAACATGCAGCCGACGCCATTTTCTTTAGTCTCTTGCTGCGCGATGCCCGAAGCAGAAGCATTTCGCAAGTGCCGGTTGGCAGACTACTGAAATATTAGGAGTTTGAGTTTCAGAACCAAAGTCTTCACTAAAGCCAAGTACCCCATTGGGGAAACTTTTTTTCTTGCTGCTTACAGATGTCAAAGTTAATTGTATTACTTGTGGGAAGCAAATACCTCAGGAATTTCCATTTATATTGTATTCCTTGCCTAGGCCCTGATCACAAAGTGCCTGGCTGTTGGTTTTGTGCTAGATTTAACCAATGCACTATTAAATGTCTGTATATTTTTGCTTGGGACCTTAACTTTGTGTTGGAAAAGCTCACCTTGCCCTGCCCCCCCTTCGAACCAGCTTCTTCTGCAGAGCTAAAGTTACTCTCCTGGAAGACTGCTTTTCTTCTGGCCATCACTTCAGCCAGAAGAGTCTCTGAGCTGCAAGCACTCATGGCTGTGGAACTCCTCTTACATGCTGACATGGTATCCCTCAGGACTAACCCATCCTTCTTGCCCAAGGTGGTGTCCAGTGTGGCGCTCTGCCAATGCATTCATTCCCCCAGAACAAGGGGGAAAGGATCCTGTACTGGCTAGATGTGCACAGCTATCTAGACAGGACTAAATTCATCAGAATGTCTGATCATTGCTGGTTGCCTTTGCTACAGAGGCAGAAGGCAAAGCCATCTGGATAGCGCACTGCATCTGTTTCTGCTACAAACAGCACGGAAAGCCCCTCCCAAGGGGGTCAGGACTGTCCAGAGCAGCCTCTACGTATTGCAGCTTTCCTCAGAGGAGTCCCCACCAGGGACATCCTGGAGACTGCTACCTGGACATCTGTCCACACTTTTATCAAACATTACCACCTGCCCCTCTTCTGCAAATCCAAGGCAGGGTTTGCCTATGTAGTCTTGCAGGGCATCCTAGCCAGCCCCTAGATGTTCGTGTTTCACTGTTGCAGTCATTACACTTGGGTTATCCTGCTGGCAGGCTACCCTCAAGTCGGCCTGAATTCCAAGGTCTAGGTCCGGTGTCTGTTGCTGTCTCCTCTTCCCTGACGTCTGTGCCAGGGGTATAAAAGATGTAGCCGAAGCCATTTTCTTTAGTCTTTCTTGCCGCGCGGTGCCCGAAGCAGAAGCAGTTGGCAAGTGCCGGTCGGCCGACTCCTGAGATTTTCGTGTTTGAAATTCGTGTTCGCAGTCTTCATTAAAAGCCAAGTACCCCGTTGGGGAAGACTTTTTTCTTGCTCCAGACCGATGTCAGAAAAAGTTAATTGTATTTCTTGTGGGAAGCAAATACCTCAAGGATTTTCATTCTTACTGTATTCCTTGCCTAGGCCCTGACCACGACGTTGCTTGTCAGTTTTGTGCTAGATTTAACCAGTGCACTGTAAAGCGCCGGTACGATTTTGCTTTTCACTCTTGGCAGAAGATTTAATTACACGATGCCGTCTGATAGCCAACAGACTACCGCAATTGACAAGAAACGCAAAGAAAAGGACTGGCATCAGAGGTCTAAAACAGACTAGGCTTCTAAGCCAGTCGCCGGTTTGCCGGCTCACAGTGAGGTGCTTTCGCAGCCCCGGACGCCTGCTACTTTGGACCCACAGGCCGCTACAGACTCACATTTGGAGTCGACTAGGCAACTGGAAGCTCAAGGTATTTGACCTTTGGAAACTATTCCCTCAAATGGGTCCGGAGCCACTGAGCAGGCATCGGCTTCTGAGGGTATTTTCAGGCCTACTCAATTTTACATTAAAGCAACTCCAGTTACAAAGGCAAAGACAAAAGCATCTTTAAAGACAAAGAAACAAGTACAACAGCCTCCTGGTCAGGCCTCCATGCCCAAAAACAGATGCTCAAAATGGCCGAAGACTTGATTACTTTGATCAGGGGTTCCCATCCCCCTCCTGATAAGAGGCCTAGGCAATAGGCAGAATATGAATCTTCAGATCAGGTTTCCATTTCTTCAGATTCCTCTTCTGATCAGGAATACCCTCTTCCTCCCTATGAGGATTCTGATGCTGAATAATCTATTCCTTCAGCCTCTCCCCCTGAGGAATACTCTTGGGCAAACCTTGTATACCATGAGGGAACATTTCCACTGGGAGAGCCAAGATTATTCTGAATCTAATAAAAGGCTCAGGGAGTTTAACTCCCACAACACAGGCCCCTTGCTATTCCACCTGTTGGACATTGTAGATGTATTTTCAGAGTCCAGTCTGACCCCTGCCTCCTTACCTCCAGCTCCTATTAAGCCGGACAGGTACTGCAGAGTGCCTGACTCGCATAAATTCCTTGAACCCTGCTGCTGACCCAGAAACTATTTCTCAGGGTCCCAAAGGGGTCAAGGCATCCACTGCAAAAAAACCCTATCCCCTCCTACAGGGATTCTAGGGCATTAGACAGATGGGGAAAGATGTACACCTCTGCTACCTTTGCTATAAGGGCTTTAAATTATCAATTTCATATGCTCAAATATTATCAATATATTATGTCACTGCTTTAACATAAAATGTTAAATTCTGAAGGTGCAGAAAACAAAGAAATGCAGGATTTATTACATGCAGCTGAGCAAGTTGGAAAGTATACTTTGCAATGAGGTTTTGATTCTTCGGAGGCCTCCTGTAGGGCCGCTGTCATGGGTTCTGTCATTAGGAGGCATGCTTGGTTAAAGGTTCAAAATTTACCAGATCACGTTAAAGCAAAATTATTAGATGCTCCATTACAGCATGATACTTTGATGTTAAAGCAGAAGAGGTGAAAATGGAGGACAAAGCTAAATCTATGCAAGCAGTCAAGGATTTCGTACAGGTACAGCCTTCAAGATTTAGTAGACACTGGCCTACAAAGAATCTGTCTTTTCCAGTGTCTGACAGACCACAAAGGGGCAGATAACAGGCACCCAAGAGGCAGATCCCAGCCTCAAGGTTCATACAGGTCTAAACAGTGGGGTGCTTCTACCTCCAAAGTGGAGAAGACAAATCACAGCCTTACAGGAAACAGTCCCAGTGACTTCCCCCTGCCTACTCCAAGCACTTTTCTGGCAGTGCCTTTAGGGGACAAACTAGCACTTTTTTTTCTCAAAATTGGCACATAACCCAGGAGATATGGGTCTTAGACAGTGTCACAGGACTACAAGTTGCCCTTTCGTACCCTGCCAAGGGCAAACGGTTGGCCAGACCTACCAGAAAAAATGGGCAGAGGCCCAAAAACAAGTCTCATCCCTCATGGGCATGAGGGCCATTCAACAAGTACCAGAACAAGAACAGGGACAAGGATTTTATTAAAGACCTTTCTTGGTACCCAGAAAGGGCAAAGCCTGGAGACCAATACTGGGACCTATCTTTTCTCAAACACAGCTGGATATACCAAAATTCAAAACGTTTACCTTACAGCAGCTTCTGGCCATGCTGGGTAAGCAGGCTTGGCTTGTGACTTTAGACCTAAAAGAGGCATACCTGCATGTCCCAATCAGACAAACATGCATAAGATACCTCAGATTCAAAGCTGGCTCAATGCACTATCAATTCTCTGCACTGCCCTTTGGCTTATCTACTGCACCCAAGGTCTTCACAAAGTGCCTGGCACCAGTAATTGCATTCTGCAGACAGAGGAATACAAAATATATCCTTACTTGGACGACTGCCTCATTCAAGCAGAGAACAAGGACATTCTACTACAGCATCTGGCATTTGTAAAAAGATTACTACCATGCCTAGGGTACACAGTCAACTAACAAAAATCAAAACTAGTACCCTCAAGAGATAATATTTCTGGGTGCAAGCTTAAATACAACTGCCCAAATGGCTTATCTCACGCCAGGCAAAGGCAACTCACTACCTACTTCAAACTGTTGGCAACAAAGGCCCAGTTATCTGCAAGAAAAATTCTGCAGGCTTTGGGCTTCATGGCATCCTGCATTCTACTAATTCCATATGCAAGACTGCATGAGGAAACTTCAATGGTACCTAAAAAGTGTTTGGACTCAGCATTACCACAGCCTGGAAACAATTACACTCATTCCCTGCTTGCAGCAGGAGTTTCGATGATGGGCGAAGGCGTGTCACCAGAACAAGGGATAGCCGTTCACCTTGCCCCCAGCCAGACATTGACAACGGATGCATCAGATTACGCCTGGGGGCACACATGGCAGGAAGATGTATTCAGGGCACACGGTCTGCCAACCAAATGCATCTACATATCAATCAGAGATGCTAGCTGTTCAGAATTCCCTGACAGCCCTCAAGGACCTAATTAATCCGCGTCAACTACTGATGGAGAGAGAGAATACCACGGTCATGTGGTATATCAACAAGCAGGGAGGCACTCCTTACCCCCTCTGCAGACTAGCCATGACTTTGTGGCACACAGCATTGACTTACCAAGTACATCTGCAGGCACAATTCCTGCCAGGAAAGATAAATCTGGCAGACTAAGCAGAAACCTCATGGATCCCCACGAGTGGAAATTGGATCCACAAGTCTTCAACATAACAAGGAAATGGGGATGCTGGGACATGGACCTATTTGCCTGTCCTTACAACTACCAACTAAAGAGATTCTGCACAAGGACTTAACACAGCCCAGCATGGAAAGTGGATGCCCTACCTTTCAGCTGGAAAAACTTAACAGTATATGCCTTTCCTCCACTGCCTCTCCTCCCCAAGGTACTCCTAAAGGTCAGACAAGAGAAGCCAAAAATGCTACTGATTGCCCCAGACTGGCCCCGCCAGTACTGGTATCCAATCCTAAGGAACTTGTCTTGATGCCCAGCCTGGACCGTACCTCAAATACCTCACCTACTGTCCCAACAAAACAACCAGATCCTGCACAGCCAACTAAAGACCTTTAAATCTGGCAGCACGGCGGATAATGTAGTCATACAAAACACACCCCTCACTAAAGTGGTGATGGATGTCATTTTGGAGGCCAGGAGGCTTAGTACTAGAAAATCGTATGCTGGAAAATGGAAGAGATTCTGTGCCTGGAACCAGGCACAAGGAATTGACACAGCAGTACCAAATATTCCTCAGGTTTTGCAATACTTAACTGAGATGCTGGACAAAGGCCTATCCTTTTCATCAATTAAAATTCATGCCTCTGCCATTTCGGCTCATTGCTGGAACTTATCTACACTTCTCTAATCTATACAACCTATGTGGTGTATTTGCTTGTAGATGAAGGTATTATATATTTTGGTGCATGCATGTTTTATTGACATATTTTTAGCCTACCCTTTTGGGGGCACCTGGCATCTGGGGCAAGAAACTAAAGAAAATGGCATCCGCTGCATCTTTTATACCCCTGGTGCACTGACGTCAGGGAAGAGGCGACAGCAACAGATGCCGGACCTAGACTTTGGAATTCAGGCCGACTGAGGGTAGCCTGCCAGCAGGATAACCGAAGTATAATGACTGCAACAGTGAATATACTCTTAACATCTACCTTTATGGTAAGTGTACACAACTGTACTTTTCCTTGACTGCCTCCACCCATTTCCTCAGCTTTGGGAATCAACCCAAATGTGGTGACTGCAACAGTGAGTACACTCAACATCTACATTTTATGGCAAGTGTACACCACTGTACTTGAGGATCTGCGTCCAAAAATTCTACACCCCCCTTACTACTTGAATTTCACCCTTTTCCATTTTTAATTGAAACTTTCTGCTTGTCATGTATGCAAGCTCTAAAATATTCCTTCCAATAGAAAAGATGTCTTGGTATTTCCTGATTTTGAAGGATCAACTAGACCCTTTTCTCTTCTCCCAGAGAAATGGTTGATAAAAAAAAAAGCTTGACCTGTATGTAAAACAAAAGGGACAAAATATTTTCACTGCTTGCTTCTTACAATCTGTCTGTAAGCAAGAGCTTTCAGTTTCTCAGTATTGTATTTTTAGTCTTTCGACATTTCCTTGGTTGCCATAACAATGTTTTATATCCGTCCTGTTTAAATCATTTTATTGGGTCCCCAGAAGTATGGGTATTGCTGAAGCAATTCATATTTGGGTTCATAGTTAATGGCTACAGCCTCTGTATCGTCTACATTAATCTTGTATCTTAAAGACTTAAGACTGTCTTAAGATGTTCCACAGCACTGTACTTTTCTGGCTTTATCAGGTACACTATCGTCTGTAAATTTAAAACCATTCTACTCTGCCCTGTTCCTTCGGTCTTCTTGGCCTGGAATTAGTATTGTTTTCTCCAGGATGTACATGATGGTGATCGTGTTATACTGCTGCAGTCATCACACTTGGGTTATCTGCCATCAGGCGGTCCCGCAGTCGGCCCGAGTTCCACAGTCTTGATCCGGCGTCTGTTGCTGTCGCTTTTTCCCTGACAGTGCGACAGAGGTATAAAAGAGGCAGCTGACGCCATTTTCTTCAGTCTTTCTTGCCACGCGGTGCCCGAAGCAGAAGCAGTTTGCAAGTGCCGGTCGGCCCACTCCTGAGATTTTCAAATCGAATTTCAGACCGAAATCTTCAATAAAGCCAAGTACCTCGTTGGGGAACCTTTTCTTGCCTCAGTCCGATGTCAGAAAAAGTTAATAGCAATTTTTGTGGGAAGCAAATGCCTCAAGGATTTTCAGTCTTATTGTATCCCTTGCCAAGGCCCAGACCACTACGTCACAGGTTGTCTGTTTTGTGGTAGGTTTAACAAACTAACTATTAAACGTCTGATTTCGCCCGACATTATTTTGGTAGAAAATTTAATTATACCATGCTGTCGTAGCAACCAACCAGGATGCATAAAAAGCGCAAAGATAAGGACAGGCAGCAAAGACCCAAACCAGACACCGAGGCCTCTGCTAGGCCAGTCGCTGGTTCTCCAGTTTTCAGTGAGGTGTCTACGCAGCCCCTGACTGCTGATTTAGAACCTCAGCCTGCATCCAACTCCCAAGCTGAGATTGCAGGGCCTCCAGAGCCTTTATCTTTAGGCCCTTCCAACTCCATGGCTGATGGGGATTCTGGTGCAGTTGAAAGGCCCGTCCGTTGCTGAAGGTGTCTTCAGACTACACTTTGTATTAAATCCTTTGCAAAACTGGAAACTCCATTAAAAGTAAGGAAGCCTGTACAGCAGTCTCCAGTGCAAGGCCCCATGCCCAAGAAACAGATGCTTAAGATGGCCGAAGACTTAATTACCCTAATCAGGGGTTCCCATCCCCCACCTGACAAAAGGCTTGGACAGGAGGAGTACTACGCTTTCTCTGACCAGGTTTCCATTACCTCAGATTCTCCTGAGGAACAGGAGTACTCTTTTCCCCCTTATGAAGACTCTGATGCTGAAGAGTCTATTCCTTCAGCATCTCCCCCAGAAGACTTCTCTTTTGGGGAAACTTTACATACCGTGAGGGAACATTTCTACTGGGAAGGCCAGGATTACTCTGATTCTAAGAAAAGGCTCCGAGAGTTCCTCTTACTACCCCAGCACAGACCCCTTGCTATTCCACCTGTGTTAGACATTGTGGATGATGTTTATTCAGAATCTAGCCTTAACCCAGATTCATTACCTCCTGCACCAGCCAAACCAGACAGGTAACTACAGAGTCCCTGACTCACACAAATTCCTATATAAATGCCCTGTTGCTGACCCAGAAACCATTTCCCAGGGTCCCAAAGGGGTTAAGGCCTGTATTGCTAAAAATCCTGTACCGTCTGAAAGGGATTCTAGAGCACTAGACAGATGGGGAAAGAAAGTATATACCTCAGCTACTCTAGCTATGAAGGCCTTAAATTGCCAGTTTCACATGCTAAAATATCAATATTTGATGTCTCAAAACAAAAAATGAGCACACATACAGAGCAGCCTGATTACAAGGAAATGCAAGATTTGTTGCATGCAGCAGAACAAATGGGAAAACATACTTTGCAATTTGGATTTGATTCATTGGAAGCTTCTTGCAGAGCAGCTGTAACAGGGTCTGTCATTCGTAGGCATGCTTGGTTAAAAGAACAAACTTTACCTGATCATGTTAAAGCAAAGTTATTGGATGCACTCTTGCAGCAGGATGTTTTATTTGCTGTTAAAGCAGAAGAGGTTTTAAAGAAAATGGAGGATAAGGCAAAATCTATGCAGACTGTCAAGGATTTTTTTTACAGGTCCAACTCCCTCGTTTCAGCAGAAATTGGCCAACCAAAAACTGGTCCTTTCCAATTTGACAGATCTCAGAGGGGCAAATACAGACGCCCAAGGGGCAGAGGCAAGCCACGACAATGGGGTGCCACAACCCAGAAAGGAGGAAAAGACGGGTCTCAAACTATCAGAAGACAATCACAATGACTTGCCCCTTGGACTGCCAAGCAAATCACTCTTGGCAGCTCCCTTGGGAGGAAAACTTGCACTTTTTGCAGACAATTGGCACATCACAAAAGACAAATGGGTCCTAAATATTGTAACTCGATACAGGTTCCACTTTCACACTTTACCAAGGATAAAAGGAATGCCAAACCTGCCATCAAATCAACGGGCAGAGGCTCAGACAAATTACAGCACTCATGGACATGAGCCATTCAACAGGTTCCTTTACAGGAGCAAGGACAAGGATTTTACTCTACTCTTTCTGGTTCCCCGAAAGGACAAAGCCTGGAGACCCATTCTGGACCTTTCAATTCTAAACACATACTTGGAAGTACCCAAATTCAAGATGCTCACACTACAACAACTTCTTCCCATGCTGGGCAAGAAGGCTTTGCTAGTAACGGACCTCAAGGAGGCATATCTGCATGTCCCTATCGGACAAAATTGCAGAAGATACCTCAGATTTATAGCAGGTACAACTCATTACCAATTCTCTGCACTACCCTTTGGCTTATCTACTGCACCCAGGGTCTTCACAAAATGCCTGGCACCAGTAATTGCATACTGCAGACAGAGGAATCCAAATATATCCATACCTGGACGACTGCCTTATTCAGGCAGACAGCAAGGGCATTCTTTTAAAACATCTGGCGTTTGTAAAAAACCTAAGTTGCCTAGGGTACACAGTTAATGAAAAGTCAAAACTAGTGCCCTCACAAGACATAATATTCCTGGGTTCCAGCTTAAATACAACGGCCCAGATGGCTTATCTCATGCCAGACAAGCAAGGACAAACTGACTCAATACTTCAAAATGATGGCAACAAAGCCCCAACTTCCTGCAAGAAAAATTCTGCAGGCCTTGGGATTCATGGCATCTTGCATACTATTAATACCATATGCCAAACTGCATATGAGGAAATTACAATGGAACCTGAAAAAAGCGTATGGACTCAACACAGCCACAGCTTGGAAACAATACCATTAATTCCCTGCCTTTAACAGGAGTTTCTATGGTGGGCTCTGGCATGTCACCTCAAGGGTCAGCCTTTCTCCTTGCCCACAGCCAGGCAAACAATGACAACAGATGCATTGGATTACGCCTGGGGAGCACACATGGCAGGACAGTGTATTCAGGGAAAATGGTTTGCAGATCAAAAGCATCTCCACATCAATCAAAAAGAGATGCTAGCTGTACAAAATGCCCTAACAGCTTTCAAGGACCTCCTGCATCCAGGACAACTCCTAATAAAGACTGACAACACCACAGTGATGTGGTACATAAACAAGGGGGTACACATTCCTACCCCCTATGCAGGCAAGCAGTGACCTTGTGGAACACAGCACTGACCTACCAAGTTCAACTACAAGCACAGTTCCTGCCAGGAAAAAAAATACATTGGCAGACTAAGCAAGAAATATCATGGATCCTCACAAGTGGAAACTAGACCCACAAGTATTCACAATGATAACTCAAAAATGGGGGAGCCCAGACATAGATCTGTTTGCCTCCCCCCAAAACTACCAACTGTGAAAGTTTTGCACAAGGACATACCACACACTAGCTTGGAAAGTGGACACCCTCTCATTCAGTTGGAAAACACTAACAGTGTATGCCTTTCCTCCACTGCCTCTTCTGGCAAAGGTGCTGCTAAAAGCCAGATTAGAGGCCACAAATGATGCTCATTGCTCCAGACTGGCCACTCCAACACTGGCTCAAGGCCCACCATGGATTTTGCCTCAGATTCCTCACCTGCTGACTTGGCAAAACAATCATTCTACACAGCCAGCTCAAGACTTTAAATCTGCTGCATGGCAGATTATCTAAACAACCAGTAAACACTTCTCTGTACAGCTGTTATGGATGTCATTCTGGAGGCCAGGAGACCCAGCACCAGGAAAACCTACTCAGACAAATGGAAAAGATTCTGCGCCTGGAACCAGGCTAAAGGCCAAAATCCTCTAGTCCCAGATATTCCTCAGATTCTGCAATATTTGAGATGTTGTACAAAGGCCTTTCCTTTTCATCTATAAAGATCCACGCTTAAGTTATTTCGGCTCATTACAAAACGGATCCTCCTATTTTTTCACATCCATTATTAAGACACTACCTCAGAGGGGCGAAAAACATAAGACCGCCCCGAAGAGCACCAACACCAACTTGGGACCTCAGCTTTGTTTTGGAAAAACTTGCACTACCGCCCTTCAAGCCAGCTTTTTCAGCGGATTTACAATTTTTATCATGGAAAACTGCCCTGCTGCTAGCAATAACTTCAGCACAGAGTCTGAGCTACAGGCCCTAATGGCAGTGGAGCCTTTCATCATTTTTCATAGACAGGGTCTCTTTACGAACTAACCCTTTCTTTATGCCACGGTAGTATCCAGTGTGGCTCTAAACCAAACCATTCATTTACCCACCTTTTATCCAAACCCCCAGAATAAAGGGGAAAAGACTCCTACACTCTTTGGACATTCACAGGCAATTGCATTTCTATTTGGGTAAAACAAAGGTTTTCAGAAAATCTGATCAGCTGTTTGTATCCTATGTTGCAGGATCTCAAGGAAAGCTTATATCAAAACGGACCATTTCAAAATGGATAGGACATTGTTTCCGTTTCTGCTACACACACCATGGGTAACCTGTACCTGGTAACATTAGGCCTCATTCCACCAGGGCTACAGCAACATGAGCAGCCTTCCTCAGAGGAGTACCAACCAAGAATATTTTGGAAGCTGCAACTTGGAGTTCAGTGCACACCTTCACCAAGCACTACCACTTGCCTCTACTCAAAAACCAGAGCTGGCTTTGCCACTGCTGTTTTGCAGGGCCTACTAGCTTCTCCAAACCCTGTTTAGTACCAACCGCCTAGCCTTAGCTTTGGGATTCAACCCAAGTGTGATGACCGCAGCAGTGTAACACGATGAACATAGTACAGTTATCTACCTACCATAAATGTAGATGTTCGAGTGTTCACACTGCTGCAGTCCAGGTTACCCTCCCACCTTCCCCTCTTCTTACCTGGGTTTTATCTATAGCTCCCTGTTTATACAATCTCGAAGATGTATTTCTATATGGTGTATTTGCTTACAGCTGTAGCTATTGTTTTCTATTTATGTAATTTACTTAGGATTATGTATTGCCTTCCTACTTGGGGGCACCTGACATCTGGGGCAAGAAACTGAAGAAAGTGGCGTCTGCTGCCTCTTTTATACCCCTGTCGCACTGACGTCAGAAGAAGCGACGGCAACAGACGCCGGACCAAGACTTTGGAACTTGGGCCGACTGCGGGACCGCCTGACTGCAGGTAACCCAAGTGTGATGACTGCAGCAGTGTGAACACTCTAACATCTACATTTATGGTAGGTACAAAACTGTACTTTCCTCCTAGTTGCTGGGAATATTCCTGTTGGGGCTTTTCAGTTGAGGTATGCACATTTGTACATCAGCTTTGTCTTGAGTGGGGAGCATACATCCTGTGTACGTTTATAAATTTCAGAAATCGAAAGTGTGATAGAGGCTAAGGGACACAAGTTGTCATTGGTCTCACCTTCTATAACCACATCGCCACAACAGTCAGGAAATCCTGTGTGGCACACCTCATCACTAAGGGCTTTTCATCCAGAAAAAAGGTCATTGTCCCACTGTACTCATCCCTCATTAGACCCATTATAGAATACAATGCCCCATTTGGTATGTACCTCTCAAGACATCTGCAACAACTGAAAAGGCTGCAGAAATACCTCGCAAGAAGAATCGCAGGCCTAAAGCAGATGCCCTACGCTGACTGCCTTAAACTCCAGCTATACTCTGTCGTATATAGTCTACTCAGAGGCGATCTCTGCTGAACATAGAAGGCCATGTCAAACCCAGAGCTGTTGACATGCTACACTAAATTCCAATCCTTCAGAGCCACACGCTTCAGGGATCTAAACCATATCACAATAAACAAAACATGCTGGAGGGATAGGTTCCTGACCCAGAGACTCCCCAGACTCTGGAATAGATTGCCCATACATGTCAAGCAGGTGCCTCTTTGGCCCTCTTCAAAAGGAACCTTGACGATTGGATGGGAGAAAGGAAATTCACCCCGGGGATCATGTCTGTCGCCCTGCTAGACAGGGGTCCAGGGACGTAAATGGTGTGGGAAGAAATAGCCAGGGAATTATGGCTAGGCTTGTATCAGCCGTAGGGCTGATAGCCTAGTACCACCCTATGAACCAGAACCAACCTATGAGCCAGAACAGGAGAACCAGGCAGGACTGCCACTTTTTTCTAGTGGCTCTAATTAACGAAAAATAACCAAGGGAAAGAATAGTCCTGCCTGGTTCCCCTGTTCTGACGCAACTTGTCATAAAGGAACTCTCCCACTTTATTTTTGCCTCTATCTCCTATATCCTCATTAACCTTGTAGCAAGGAATGTAAATACTTCCGCTGCCCTACTCAAAATCCCAGCTTACTCTGAATACTTTCAATGCATGGTTTCCGCCCTGGCCACAGCACCATTACCGCCTTACTATCCTTCTTAGAAACAGTAAATCAGGCCCGAGACTCCGGTTTACTAGAATCCTCAACACTACTTGATCTTTCTAAAGCCTTCGACACTATCTCCCACAAACACCTTCTCTGCCATCTCTCTAACCTTCATCTCTCCCCTGAAACCCTCTCCTGGTTCTCCAGCTACCTATCTGACAGATCACAAGCTGTCAGATGGAATAACTCTACCTCCTCCTTCCTGCCCACACCCACCAGTGTTCCCCAGGGATCCATCCTTGGACCCATGCTCTTCAACATCTTAATAAATAACCTTCACACTGTCATCCCTGACACAACAGTTATCCAATACGCTGATGACTCCACCTTAGTTTGCTCCGCTGCCAACCTGCCAGAACTACTGTCAAAAACTCGAATAGCTTTTTCCACTACCGAGAACTGGATGCACTGCAACCATCTCTCTCTCAACTCTAATAAATCTAAAATACTTCTCTTCTCACCCACCAGGGCCTACTCCTTCGACAAAAATGCTTTCAAAGTCCTTAGCCAAAGCAACACTGCCATAGAAGTGGTTCCTTCTGCTAAACTCCTTGGTATCACCATAGATGAATACCTTAAATTTGATATCCACGTACAACAAAACATCAAGAAAACCCACCAAAAACTTGGTATGCTCTACAGGAATAACCGCTTTCTCTCCAACTCCTCCAGACATACTTTAGCAACTACCCATCTCCTTCCTTCCTTAATATATGGAGCCCCTCTTCTAACTAACCTGTCTTCTTCCATCACCTCTAAACTTGAAACTTGCTATAATTAATAAAATCTCCAAATTCGCAACCAAATCCAAAACCTGTACTCACCACTGCCTCACCCTACAATCATTGAACTGGCTGGAACTCCCTAACTACCTCGACTACCTCCAACTTACCACTGCTCATAAATTAATATTCTTTCCAAATAAGTGCCCAGCACTAACAAACATCCTTCCCCCGTACATCCCAACCAGATCCCTGAGATCTGAACATCAAAATTTAATCTCTATTCATAAACCCAAATGCCCTGCAGGCCAACTCCTTCTCTCTTTCATCGTAGGCAAAAAATGGAACTCTCTTCCTCCCTCACTTAGGACGACACCTGACCCCGAATCTTTCAAGACACGACTTTTCTCATTTCTATCTTCCAAATGCAAATGCTCCTGCCTTCACCCTACATAAATACAAATAAATTTCCCCATAGAGCCTACTAAACTCCTGATGCAAACTTCACTACTTCCTCTCCTTTTCTATTTACCTTACACAAACCTAATCCATCACCTTCTGATCATTCAATTTCTCTCTCAACTCTTAGCATGTATAGAACGCAACTATCTAGTAATCACTGATGCCTATTTGACAATTGACTCTTATTGCTCTGAATGTAAAAACCTGCAACCTTTGTCTCATTGCATATACAATGACAATTTATTATTTTACTATACCTGTTTTCTATGAATTCATACATGTATTTTACCTTTGTATTTGGCATTTTTTGTAACCTCTAATTGTTTCTTATGGAGCTTTTCTCCCCGGGCCTCCACTGAAAATGGGCACATTCTGGCCCAGTGGACTTCCCCGGTAATCAAACTGAAATAAATAAATAATGCATCAAGACCTGCCGCCAACAGCAGCAGCATTTTTAACTCTGCTTCTCTTTGGATCTTTGTTCATTTAATGTGAAATTTTTGCCTCCCCCTCTCCAAAACGAGATGCATCTGTATCAGATTCAGCAATACCTTTGCCATCCTTTTAGCTATTAGACATTTCATAATTGTGGTTTAAAATTGAAACTATATGAAGCTAGGTCTGATGGAGCTTTTGCAATCTTTAGATGTTGCAGCCGCTATAGTTTGCTTCCAGGATGCTGGCGCTTACTCTTTTTAAAGTCTTCCAGATCATTATCACTTTTAAAACTCTTACAAGGATACCATTTTCCTGAAGACTTTACTGCAGATTGTATGCCCTCGTTTTTCTCTATTTTGACTTAATTGTGGAGCGTCATCTACCTGTAACCTTGGCAGACTTCAGTCTTGCACAAGTATTTCTATTTGTGTTCATTCTTGATGTCCGCATTTCTCTGCTTTGTACAAATTTTTGTAATATTTCTATAGGATCTGACTCTCTTCTTTGTTACAAACTACTAACATTAGCACAGTGCCCTAGACAGCAGTTGCCAAAATATTTTTGTGTCCTGGAGTTATCAAGTTGATTAACAACCATAGTTATAAATTCATGCCAATGTATAGATACTTCCCTTATTTTATTTTAGCATTCTGCAGATGTTCTTCATGTTTCATTGTTGCAGTCAACACATTTGGTTCATCTGCCTGCAGGTAGCCCTCAGTCGGCCTGAATACTAGAGTCTAAGGATTTCTGCTTCGGATGCTGTCGCTTCCATGACGTCAGGGGTATAAAACATGTAGCAGACGCCATTACATCAATCTTTCTTGCCGTGCGGTGCCCGAAGCAGAAGTAGCAAGTGCTGTTCAGCTGACTCCTGAAATTTTCATTTTCATGCTTCAGACCCGAAGTCTTCAAAAAAGATAAGTACCCCGTTGGTGATCCTTTTTTTTTTGCTCTAACCGATGTTAGAAAAAAACAATTGTCTTGCCTGTGGAAAGCAAATACCTCCTAAAAATTTTCATTGTTACTGCATCACCTGTTTAGGCCCAGACTATGAGATGTCTCCCTGTCTGTTTTGTGCTTTGTTCAACGCCCAAACTATTCGTCATCAGGCTATTTTTAATAGCTAAATACTTTCGTTCTTTATCTCCATACTCCAAATGGCTTAAAGCCATCTGACTACCGATCTTCCAAAAAAAAAACTAAGGATAAAGACAGACTGCATAGGTCCAAAGCTAGTCACCAGTCCGCCAATACTCAGTGAGGTGATTTTGCAGCCCCTGATACCCACTACTACAGATGCGCAGGCCTCTGAAATGCATTCAGAGTCCGGTATGCCGCGAGATGCTTCTTCGACACTGGAACCTGCAGATGTCTCTACCTTGGATGGGTCAGGAGCTGCTGTGCAGGCACTGGCTTCTGAGGGTGTGTTCAGGCCTACAGACTTTCATATTAAACAGAGCATCGTTTCTAAGTACCGAATTCCTCTGGTCTTAAACTCGCACTACGCCTGGAAAACAGACATCCAAAATTATGAATCGGGCCCATATGCCTCAAAAACAAATGCTTAAAATGGCTGAAGACCTTATTACCTTAATTGGGGGAAGCCAGCCTTCCCTCTGAGACCTAGAACTGATTTTCCTTGATTCTTCGGATCAGGAATTTGATATCTATGCTCCTTCTTACCAGGATTTGCCCTTCTCTACTTATGAGGATTCTGATGCAGAGGATTCCATTCCCTCTGCTGCTCTTCCAGAAGATTTTTCTTTTGGTGAAACTTTGCATACCCTTGGAGCATTTCCGCTGGGAAAGCCAGGACGATTGAGTCCAAAAAAAAAAGACACTGGGAATTCTTACTCCTGCCTCAACACAGGCCTCTAGCTATCCCTCCTGTTCTGGCTATTGCAAATGTTTTATTGGAATTTTAGCCTTACTCCAGACACACAACCTGACCGGTACTACAGAGTTACCTGACTGTCACAAGTTCCTTTTTAAGAATCCTACTGTGGATCCAGAGACCATTTCCCAAAGACCAAAAGGCATTAAGGCTACTTCTGCCAAGAACCCTACCCCTTCTGATAGAGATTCTAGAGCCTTGGACAGATGGGGTAAGAAGGTTTACACTTCTGCTACTTTGGCCATTAGGGCCCTAAGTTGCCAGTTGCATATGTTAAAGTATCAGCAGCATATTATGGGACTACTTAAACAGAAAATTGTTGATTCCTGAATGTACAGAACACAAAGACTTGAAAGATTTAATGCATTCTGCAGAACAAGTTGGTAAACATACTTTGTAATGTAGTTTTGATGCATTAGTAGCATCTTGCAGGGCTGCTGTCACTGAGTCTGTGCTTAGAAAGCATGCTTGGCTTAAGGAACAAAACTTGCCAGATCACGTTAAAGCTGAATTACTGGGTGCATCCTTATAAGACTGCCTTTTTGGCAACAAAGCAGAGGAAGTCCTCAAAAAGATGGAGGAAAAAGCCAAATCTAGGCAAACTGTTACTGATTTTCTACAAGTTCAGCCTCCAGGATTTAGTAGGCATTGGCCTTCAAAGAACTGGTCCTTTCCAGACCCTTCAGGCCTTCAGTCCAAACCTAGGAACAGCAGACCACAAAGACTTCAGTCTCTGGCAACTCACAGATCTAAGCAGTGGGGGGTCTCCCACTTCCAAAGCAGGGAGTAGTAAGCCACCCCCCTATGGAAAAATGGTGCAATAACCGTAACCCTTCCGAGCCCTGCCCAACTACTTGCTCCCTTAGGAGGAAAGCTCGCCCTGCATGCAAAAAACTGGGAACTCCTTCCCCCGTACAAATGGGTTTTGAACATTGTTTCCCAAGGATACAAATTCCACTTCCACACACTACAATCCCAAATGGTTGGCCAGACCTCCCCCCAAATCAATGGACGCCCAACAGCAGGTTCTCTCCCTTCTCAGTATCAGGGCTATTCAACCCGTCCCAGCAGAACTAAGGGGACAAGGTTTTTATTCAAGACTATTTCTGGTACCCAGAAAATAAAACTCCTGGTGCCTTATCCTGGACCTCTCAACATCTTTTTGGTGGTTCCAAAATTCAAAATGCTAACTCAACAGCTTCTTCCTATGTTAGCCAACGTCCCCTAGACTTAAAGGAAGCATACCTGCACACCTCAATAAGAGAATCCTAGATACAATGCCTGCATTTCTGGGTGGGCTCCATGCTCTCAGTTCTCTGCACTTCCCTTTGGCTCCTCTACTGCGCCCAGGGTGTTCACAAAGTGTCTAGCTCCAGCCATTGCAGGCAGAGAAATATTCACATTTACCCATACCTGGATGATTGTTTGATACAGGCAGAAAGCCAGAACTTGCTATTACAGCACCTGGCATTTGTGAAGAAACTTCAATCCTCACTGGGGTACACCATCAACGAACATAAATCTCGCCTAGTACCCTGCCAACAGATTGTATTCCTGGGAGCAAGCTTGAACACAACTTTCCAGATGGCATTCCTCACTCTGGGGAAACAAGTTTATTTGACAACCTACTTCAAACTATTGGCCACAGAAACCCAGCTATCTGCAAGGAAAATACTGCAGGCCCTGGGGTTCATGACCTCTAGCATTCTAATCCCATATGCAAGACTGCATATGAGGAAACTCCAATGGTATCTAAAAAGTTTATGGTGTTGACGTTCTCAGGACCTGGAAACAATAAATGTTCTTCGTGTTTCACTGTTGCAGTCATTACATTTGGGTAATCTGCTGGCAGGTTGCCCTCAGTCGGCCTGAATAACAAAGTCTTGGGTCCTGTGTCTGTTGCAGTCTCCTCTTCCATGACGTCAGGTCGTCGGGGGTAGAAAACATGCAGTAGATGCCATTTTAATCTGTCTTTTTTGCCGTGTGGTGCCCGTAGCAGAAGCAGTTTGCAAGTGCTGGCCAGCAGACTCCTGAAATTTTCGTATTCGAGTTTCAGAACCAAAGTCTTCAAACTAAATCCAAGTACCCCATTGGGGAAACTTTTTCTTGCTCCTTACCGATGTCAGTAAAAGTTAATTGCATTACTTGTGGGAAGCAAATGCCTCAAGGATTTTCATTTGTACTGTATTCCTTGCCTAGGCCCTGATCACAACGTGCCTGGCTGTCTGTTTTGTGCTAGATTTAACCAATGCACTATTAAGCGTTGGTCTATTTTTGCATCCAAGTATTTTGGAAACAGATTTAATTACCCAGAGATGTCTCATAGCAATCGGACTGCCGAAGTAAGTAAAAAAACGCAAAGAAAAGGGCAAAGGCAGTAGAGATCCAAAACCGAAGCTTCTCCTAAGCCACTCGCCAGTACTCTGAGGCGCTTTCACAGCCCCTGATACCCGCTACCTTAGAGTTGCAGGCCTCTACCGACACCCATATGGTTTCAGGCATGCCGCAAGATATTCAAGGTGTTGGACCGACGGATGTATCTCCCTCAGATGAGTCCGGAGCCGCTGAGCAGGCACCGGCTTCTGAGGGTGTATTCAGACCTCAACATTTTTACATCAAACCGAAAGCTGCAAAACCAAAAGGCAAAGACATCTTCTAAAACTAAAAAAACGACGCCTGAGCCACATGCACAGGCCTCTATGCCTAAAAAAAAAAACAATCAAAATTGCTGAAGACCTTATTACCTTGAGCATGGGTACCCATCCCCCTCCAGATAAATGGCCTAGGCAAGACACTAACTATGAGTCTTCAGATCAGGTTTCTATTTCTTCTGATTCCTCTTCTGATCAGGAATTAACTACCTCCCTATAAGGATTCTGATGCTGAGGAGTCTATTCCATCTGCATCTACTCTTGAGGATTATTCATTTGGAGAATCTTTGCATACTTTATGGGAGCATTTTCACTGGGAGAGTCAAGACTTCTCAGAATCAGAGGCGCAGGGATTTCCTCCTCCCTCAGCACAAGCCTTTAGCCATTCCCCCTTTGGACGTTAGGATGATGTTATCTCCTGCTCCCAGTAAGCCTGACTGGTATTACAGGGTCCCTGACTCTCATAAATTTTTATTTAGAAACCCTGCTGCTGATCCTGAAACTATTTCACAGGGTCCCAAGGGAGTTAAGGCCTCAACAGCAAAAAAACCCCTACCCCCTCCAACAGAGATTCCAGGGCACTGGACAGATGGGGGGGGGGGGGGGTTATACATCTGCAACCTTGGCAATCGGGGCCTTAAACTGTCAATTTCATATGCTTAAGTACCAACAACATGCTATGGGATTGCTGAAACAGAAAATTATTTAGAATGTGCAGAAAATAAGGAATTGCAGGAATTGCATGCAGCTGAACAAGTTGGAAAGCATACTTTGTAATGTGGTTTTGATTCTTTAGAGGCCTCCTGCAGGGCCACTGTTACTGGATATGTGATTAGGAGGCATGCCTGGTTAAAGGAACAGTTTGCCTGATCATGTTAAAGCTAAATTACTAGATGCACCTTTACAGCATGCTTCTCTGTTTGGTATTAAGGCAGAAGAGGTTTTAAAGAAAATGGAAGACAAAGCTAAGTCTATGCAGACTGTTAGATTTCTTACAAGTGCAGCCAGCTAGATTCAGTAGACTGGCCTACAAAAAACTGGTCCTTTCCTTTGTCAGACAAAGCTCAAAGGGGTAAATCCATAAGGGTTCCATGTACCAGGCTCAAGACTCCTACAGGTCAAAGCAGTGGGGCGCATCCACCTCCAAATCTGGAGGAGATGAAGCGCAAACCTACAGAAAGCAATCCCAATGACTTCCCTCTGCCTACACCAAGCACTTACCTTTTGGCAGCAGCCATAGGGGGAAAATTAGCACTTTTTGCTCAGTTGGCAGTTAATAACAGGACAAGTGGGTACTGAACATCGTATCACAGGGATAGATTCCATTTCCACACTCTGCCAATGACAGATGGTTGGCCAGACCTGCCAAAAAACCAATGGGCAGAGGCACAAACAGGTGACGTCCCTCATGGCTATGGGGGCCATTCCGATGGTACCAGAACAGGAAAAAGGACAAGGTTTTTACTCGACTGTTCTTGGTACCCAGAAAGGACAAGGCCTGGTGGCCAGTATTGGATTTATCGATTTTGAACACATACCTGGACATTCCAAAATTCAAAATGCTCACTTTGCAACAGCTTCTGCCCATGCTGGGCAAGAATGCTTGGCTGGTGACTTTAGACTTAAGAGGCATACTTGCATGTCCCAATAAGACAGGCGTGCAGAAGATACCTCCTGTTCAAGGCTAGCTTACTTCATTATATCATATATCCTTACTTGGACGACTGTCTCATTCAAGCAGAGAATAAGGACACTCTTCTATGACACCTGGCATTTGTGAAAAGGCTTCTGGCATGCCTAGGGTACACAAAGAAATCACAACTAGTACCCTCTCAAAAGATAACATTCCTGGGTACAAGCTTGCATACAACTGCCCAGACTGCTTACCTCACGCCAGATAAACAAAGGCAACTGACTACTTCAAAACTGATGGCAACAAAAACCCAGTCTTCTGCAAGACAAATTCTGCAGGCTCTGGGCTTCATGGCATCCTGCATTCTACCAATTCCATATGGAAGACTGCATATGAGGAAACTTCAATGGTACCTAAAAGGTTTATGGATTCTGCATTCACAGTCTGGAAGCAGCGATTCCTCTCGTCCCCTGCCTGCAGCAGGAGTTTCTATGGTGGGCAAAGGCCCATCACCAAAACATGGGATGGCCCTTCACTCTACCCCCTGCCAGCCTAACCTTAACAGACGCATCAGATTATGCCTGGGGGGCCCACATAGCTGGAAGATGCACTCTGGGCATATGGGCACCAGACCAAATGCATCTACATAACCAGAAAGAGATGCTAGCCATTCAAAATGCCCTAACAGCATTCAAGGACTTCATCCAGGACAACTACTGAAAGACGGACAGCACCACAGTCGTGGTATATAAGCAAGCAAGGGGGCACGCACTCATACCCCTTTGCAGATTAGCCATGGCACTGTGGGACACTGCTTTGACCTTCAAGCTCAGTTCCTGCCAGGAAAACCGAACACTCTGGCAGACTATAAGCAGAAACCTTATGGATCCTCACGAGTGGAAACTAAATCCAAAAGTATTCAGCATAACAGAGAAATGGAGGAGTCCAGCCATAGATCTATTTGCCTCTCCTCAGAATTATCAACTGAAAAGATTCTGCACAAGGACTTATCACAGACAAGCATGGAAAGTGGGCGCCCTATCTTTCAGTTGGAAAAACCTGTCTGTTTACGCTTTTCCTCCTCTGCCTCTTCTACCCAAGGTCCTCAAAGTCAGACGAGAAGCCAAAGATTATATTAATTGCCCCGGACTGGCCCCGCCAATACTGGTACCCAGTCCTAAGGAACTTGTCTCAATGCCCCGCTTGGACCTTGCCTCAAAGACCACAGCTACTGTCCCAGCAAGACACTCAGATCCTGCACAATCAACTACAGACTCTGAACCTGGAAGCATGGCTAATCATGTAGTCATACCAACACCTCTCAGTAAAGCTGTGATGGATGTCATTTTGTAAGCCAGAAGGCCTAGTACTTGAAAATTTTATGCTGACAAATGGAAGTTTTTTGTGCTTGGAATCTAGCACAAGGAACTGATACAGTAGAAACGCATATTCCTCATATATTACAGTACTTAACTGAGATGCTTGACAAAGGCCGATCTTTCTCATCAAAATCCATGCCTCTGCCATTTCGGCTTATTACAATATAGAGCCACCAATCTTTTCTCATCCCTTACTAAAACACTATCCTAGAGGAGCCAAAAACCTAAGGCCTCCTAGATCATCACCTTTACCTGCATGGGACTTCATTTATGTGTTGGAAAAGCTCATCCTGCCTCCATTTTGAACCAGCCGCTACCACGGATATAAAGTTCTTATGGAAGACAGCCCTGCTACTAGCAATTACTTCAGCAAGAAGAGTTTGAGCTACAGGCCCTCATAGCTGTAGAGCCTATTATCATATTTTACACACTGTCTGAGGACAAATCCTACTTTTATGCCTAAGGTGGTTTCCAGTGTGGTTCTTAACCAAAAAATCGTCTGCCAACTTTTTATCCAAATCCGCAGAATAAAGGGGAGAAAAATCTGCATTCCTTGGACGTACACAGACAGCTAAGATTTTACTTGAGCAGGACAAAAGCTCTAAAAAAAACTGAGCAATTACTAGTGCCCTATGCAGCAGGATCAGAAGGAAAGGCTATCTCAAAGCAGACCATTTCAAAGTGGATAAGCCACTGCATCAGATGTTAGTGTTACACTGCTGCAGTCATTACACTTCGGTTATCCTGCCGTCAGGCGGTTCCCCAGTCGGCCTGAGTTCCAAAGTCTTGGTTCGGCATCTGTTGCCTCCCTGACGTCAGTGTGACAGAGGAATACAAGATGCAGCCGACACCATTTTCTCCAGTCTTTCTTGCTGCATGGTGCCCGAAGCAGAAGCAGTTGGCAAGTGTCTGTCGACTCCTGAGATTTTCATTCCGAATCCAGAACCGAAGTTTTCTGCAAAGCTAAGTACCCCGTTGGGGAAACTTTTTTTCTTGCCTCAGACAGATGTTGGTAAAAGTTAATAACTGTATTTTTTGTGGGAAGCAAATACCTCATAAGGATTTCAATGCCTAGGCCCAGAACACGACGTCACTGTTCGTCGGTTTTGTGCTAGGTTCAACAAGCGCACTATTAAACGTCAGTTTGATTTTGCCCGACATTATTTTGGCAGAAAATTCAATTAGACCATGCTGTCGGAACTTCCGACCAAAATACATAAAAAGCGCAAAGACAAGGACAGACATTCGAGGCCCAAATCTGACTAGGCCTCTTCTAGGCCGGTCGCCGGTTCTTTGGTTTACAGCGAGGTGCCTCCGCAGCCCCTGACTACTGCTTCCACAGAACCACAGACTGCCTCAGACTCCCACATGGAGCTGACTGGGCCTTCGGACGCTCTAGGTTTTCAGCCTACCGAAACTTCCCCTTCAGAGGGAACGGAAGTAGCTGAACAATCCACAGCCTCAGAGGGTGTTTTCAGACCTACCCAGTTAACCATTAAACCCTCTGCTAAGTCTAAGGACCCCTTAAAAACAAACAGATACAGCATTCTCCAGGACAGGCTTCCATGCCTAATTAACAAATGCTCAAAATGGCTGTAGACCTAATCACCCTGATCAGGGGGTCCCATCCCCCTCCTGATAAAAGACCCAGACAGGATGCAGAGACTATGAATCTTCCGACCAGGTGTCCATTTCTTCAGTCATTCTCAGACCTAGGATATTTTTTACCCCCTTAAGAGGATTCTGATGCTGAGGAATCGATTCCATCAGCCTCTCCGCCTGAGGACTATTCCTTTGGGGAGATCTTGCATACCATGAGGGAGCATTTCCATTGGGAAGGGTAGGATTACTCAGAATCCAAAAAAAGGCTCAGACTTCCTTTTATTGCCCCAACACAGACCCCTTGCTATTCCTCCAGTGTTATAGTGTACACTGAATCCAGCTTAAACAGACTCCTTGCCTCCAGCCCCAGTTAAACCTGATAGAGTCCCTGACTCTCAAATTTCTGTATAAAAGCTCTGTTGCTGACCCTGAAACTATTTCTCAGGGACCCAAAGGGATTAAGGCCTCATCAGCAAAAAAAACCCAATTCTTTCTGACAGATTCCAGAGCATTAGACAGATGGGGGGGAAAAGTATATACGTCTGCAACTTTAGCAATGAGAGCCTTAAATTGCCAGTTTCACATGTTAAAATATCATCAATTTTTGATGTCTCAGTTGAAACAAAAGATGCTTCCAGATTCAGATCCTTCTAATTTTAAAGAAATGCAAGATTTAGTGCATGCAGCTTAACAAGTGGGAAAACATACTTTGCAATGTGGATTTGATTCCTTAGAGGCCTCCTGTAGAGCAGCAGTTCCAAGCTCTGTCATTTAGAAGGCATGCTTGGTTAAGAGATTTGGAAATTTGTAACTGTCTGTATTTCTACCTGTATTCCCTTAACTACACCTATAACTAAAATTATAATATTATATATAATCAATGTTTTTCTTTTATCAACTGCTTTTTGTTCTTGTATTGTGTCTGGAGCTTATCTCCCCGGGCCTCCGCAGAAAATGGACTTTGATTCCAGTCGGACTAACCTGGTCAAATGTAAAATAAAAATAAAAAACATATGATCTGAAGTAGGCAGACTTCATTTGTCTGCAACCTGTGGGTATCTGATCCGACCTCGGATCCGAGCCGGCATTTCAAAAGCTTAGGCTCCGAGCTCCTAGCTCCTCCCTCTTACCCATAACCCCTTGCCAAGCCCTGACTGACCCCAGATTTCGTTTGCCGCTTTCAAGTTGCGACGGATTCCTGAGCTCCTAGTACAGATAAGTTGTTTGACAGGAAAATTTTCAAAAATCTTAACTTTTTTAATTTTATTAGTTAGAAGTGATTGTGTTAGGCTTTCCTCTCTCTTTCTTTATTTTAAACTTTTCTCGGGTTTTGCGTAGTTTGTGTGTTTGAGGCCTGTTAGGGCTTAACATGTCTGAAGCCCATAAGGCTGCATTCTCTAAATGTACCGAGTGTGGCCATAAGCTGTCTCCAGCGGATGGCCACACTCGATGCGTTAAATGCTTGGGGGTTGAACACCTGTCATCTGGTTGTACCATTTGTGCAGGGTTCAACCCCCGAGCTTTGAGGGAGCGGAGGTCGAAGCTGGTGCTGGCGGGACTTCTCCCTCCAGATACCGCTTCGGCTTCTGCCCCTTCTACTCAGCAAGCAGTTGCTGTGGGCTCTCCTCCTCCGGCTGGGACTCAACCTCCCTCTAAGATGCCAGAGGAGAGAGAGTCTTCTAGGGAGAGAGAGGAGAGGCACAGGGAGAGGCACCACAAACGGAGAGCTGAAACCTCCAGTTCGGCTCCTCCATCTAAGCGGGCCTCCCTGTGCCTTCTAGCCTCCTCCTCCTCGGCTCCACTCCCCTCGGTTCTCTCCTGGGCCCGAGGAGGAGGAGGCTAGCCCTTCAGCGAGGTCCCCAAGGTGGCTCTCTAGGTCCGCTTCGGTGGCCTCCACCAGATCCACATTCTCCATGAGTGAAGCAGATATGGACCGGATGATGAGGAAATTCATCCAGGCCCAAATGCAAATGGGAGTGCTCCTAGCCCCCATCCGGGAGGCCGACCCCTTTGGCTCCTTCTCCGACCCATACCATGGGTTCGGAGCTGTCGGCGCCAGGCAGAGTTGGATCCGGGGGTGGGTCGGATCCGATAGGTCGGCGCACCTCTGATCCGTCCCATTCCTTGAGTGCTTCGGGTACTTCGGACCCGACCTCTCTGAGCCGAGGACCGAGCCTCGGGTCCGAGGGAGCTGGTGTATCTTCGGCTCCGTCTAGGTCGGAGCACACCGGTCTCTCGGATCCGATGGTCTTGGCTCCGGCTCCGATCCGTGCGTCTGATCCGAGTGGGGTCGGCTCTGGGTTTAGAGAAGCTGGCTCCCCTCGGCCTTCGTAGTGGAACGGGCACTGTTGAGGACTACGGACCCCGGTCCCTGCCACGGCTCCATCCCGCACTCCCTTGCAGTTGGGCCAGGCCCCACCAGCCAGTCCCAGGGACAGCCGCCCTCGATGTCCCAAGTAGTTCCCTTGGAACATCCAGCTGCGGAAGAGTACTCCTCGGACAGCCCCCAAGAAGTACCTCGGAGCGTAAGTGCAAAAGGAGGCACATGGACTCCCCTGAGTCCGTTGCCGAAGACACAGACTTAGATGAAGGGGAGGGCTCCCCAAGGTCACCCCCTGAAGACGTCTCATTTGGAGACATTATGGAAATGTTGAGGATCAGAGGGGGGTGGTCTGCCCCCAAGGCCTCCTCAGACGAGTCTGTGTTCTTGGAGGCATTCGAGGCGGGCCCATCTACCTCTTGGGTGTCCCCTCCTGCCGACCCTCTGGTGGACCTTATATCCATCAGAGCGTGGAAGGATCCGGACACCGTTGAGCCTGTACCCAAGCGTCCTGACCGTATCCTTTCCCTCCGGACCGCACTCACTGGAGCAAAGGCCCCCCAGTAGATGCCATGATGATGGCTGCAGCCACTAAGAGGGAATTGGCCCAGGAGAGTCCCGCTATGCATCCTCCGGGCAAGGAGTCCGGCTCGATGGATCGCATTGGGAAGCGAGTTTTCAGTTCAGCAACCTTCTCTTTGAGAGCGCTGAACTACATGGCACACGTCATCAGGATGCAGCGGGATCGGATTAAAGAATACGCTGCATCTCCCCCAGAGTCCATGTCGAGTGAGGATAAACAGGTATACTCCACCTGAATGGCCACTCTCAGATCAGTTTCGAATACATCTATGCGGCTGCTTTCTCACGCTACTGAGGGAGCCGCTAGAGCCAGCGGAGCAGGCCTAGTCATGAGGCGACAGGCCTGGCTCCGCCACTGTGATTTCGCAGAGCCCTTTAAGGCGACCTTGAATGCCCCTTCGATGGTTCTGCTTTGTTTGGCAAAACTGTTCGAAACATTAGTCCAGAGCGAGAAGGACGGAAGACGCTGTCTGCCGTCGGAGTCCGCTTCTCAACTCCCCAGAGGTCCTTCTCAAGAACCAAAAGGGACAGAAGAAGATGTGGTTCCGAAATCGCAGCAGTCCCAACCTGCTCCGGATAACCAGTCCTTCCGTGGCAGAGGAGGACGGGGAGTCGCCGTCCTAGAGGCAGGGGCTCCTAGCAACTTTGGGTCCAGAGAACCTTTCTCTGATAGACCCACGCAGCAGCCCTGAAGGGTTGCCCGGCTGTCCGTCTCTGGAGGCAGTCGGGGGCGTTCGAGGCACCTGACTTCTTGGGAGTCCATCACAACAGACCGTTGGGTGCTTCGTGTGATATCCAGAGGTTATACAATTCCCTGTACAAGGTTCCCAGATCTTGCAGCCTCCCAGATGTTCCACCCGACCAAAGGGAGGCAGCTATCGAAATCGGACAGCTGCTAGAAAAGAGCTATCCAGTCGTCCCCAGATCAAACCGGGTCAGGGTTTTACTCCAGGTTCTTTTAGTGCCACAGAAAGCGGGGACTTAAGACCGATCTTAGATCTTTCCCTGCTGACCCTGTCAGAAACAAAGCAAAAGTTCGGGTGGTCACCCTTCAATCTATACTCCCCCTCTTGAGGGAGAACGACTGGATGTGCTCCATCGACCTCAAGGATGCGTACTACCACATTCGCATGGACAAACGGTCCAGGAGGTTTCTTCGCTTCCGGCTGGGAGCCAGTCATTATCAGTTCAGGGTCCTTCCCTTTGGTCTCACCTCAGCCCCCAGGGTGTTCACCAAGGTCTTAGCTGTTGTAGCGGCCCACCTGAGGCTCCAGGGATTACAGGTCTTTCCGTACCTGGACGACTGGCTCCTGACGGCATCATCAAGGCATCTTCTATGCTCAGCCAGGGACTACTTTCTTTGACTAGCCCCAAGGTTGGGCATCACTGTCAACTGGGAGAAATCTTTACTGCACCCCACACAAGTTATAGATTTCATAGGAGGAAGGCTAAACACCAGGTCAATGCGAGCCTTCCTCGCTCCAGTCAGAATTGCCAACCTGAAGTGTCATGTAGCAGCGGTCCTGCAACCATTTCCAACTGCAGCTTCGGTCCTGAGGGCCCTAGGTTCGATGGCGGCAGCCATCCCGCTTCTTCACGCACGCTTACGCATGCGGGTTCTTCAATGGACCCTTCAGGTTCAGTGGTCCCCTCTCAGTTCCTCTCTCAACACTCCGATAGCGGTCAGCAAAGTGTGCAAGGATTCCCTTCTTTGGTGGCTTCTTTCTCCGGAGCCCCTGACAGGGAGACCTTTTTGTGCTGCATTTCCCCGAGCCACAGTGACCACGGACGCTTCTTGCCTCAGGTGGGGGGGGGGCATTCGGCGGGAAAGATTGTCCAAGGCACGTGGAACCCCACAGACGTCGTTGCATATAAATGTCCTGGAAATGAGGGCGGTGCTCCTAGCGTTGCAAGCACTTCACCACGTTCTTCCTTCAGGGACTAATGCGATTCAGACAGACAACATGTTGGTAGTCTGGTACATCAACAAACAGGGAGGAACCAGGTCCTATCCCCTTTGTCGAGAGGCCATGAGAGTCTGGGAATGGGCAATTTCCACCAAACGCTTTCTGGTAGCAACGCACATTCCGGGAAAATCCAACATCCTTGCAGACAAACTCAGTCGCACCATTCTTTCACCTCACGAGTGGTCTCTCAATCCTCAGGTAGCGAAGAAGATTTTTGCCATTTGGGGGCAACCCTGTTGCAATCTTTTTGCCTCTCCCTCAAACGCCAAATGCGACAATTTCTTCGCTCTGCTTCCCCCACCAGGGAATTCGAGAGATGCTGGTGCATGCTTGGCCTCCGGTCTCCTTTATGCCTACCCTCCACTACCTCTGATGCAGAGGCTTCTGCAGAAAGCCAACAGTTTGGGAGCAGAATGATTCTCATTGCCCCGTTCTGGCCTCGTCAACCCTGGTTCCCCTTTGTATGGTCTCACAAAATCAATCCACCCTGGATTCTGGATCCGATTCCGGATCTCCTCTCCCACCCTCTGGGAATTTTGGTTCCCAATCTACGCACCCTGAAATTGACAGCTTGGCTGCTCCAGTTCCATCCTTGATTAGGACTCCCGGTATCTCGTCACCGGTCAAGGCCATTTTAGTGGCAGCTCATAAACCTTCCACCAGGCAGGTTTATCGGAGTAAATGGAAGAGATTCTCTATTTGGGCGGTCCAGAGAACTTTGGATCCTTTCTCAGCACCTATGTCAGCAGTGCTGGATTTTTTAACAGATCTCTTTCATCAAGGGGCAAGTTCTTCCACGATTAAAGTACAATTGGCAGCCATCTCGCATTATCACATTGGTCATGAGACAGCTCCCCTCATGATGGCTAAATTGTGCAAAACCTTTCTCAAAGGGATTTTTTTATTGAGGCCTCCAGTCAAGGAGATTGTACCACCTTGGGACCTATCTTTAGTTCTGCAAGCCCTTACTGCTCCTCCCTTCGAGCCTGCTGCTTCTACAGACCTAAAGTACCTTTCCTGGAAGACTGCCTTCTTAGTAGCTATCACTTCAGCCAGAAGAGTGTCTGAACTTCAGGCTCTATGCGTCAAGCCTTACCTTTCTTTCTTTCCAGATAGGGTGTGCCTCAGGACCAATCCATCTTTTCTTCCGAAGGTCTCTTCAGAATCCAATATCAACCAGTCAATCAATTTACCTGTGTTTTTTCCCAAGTACTCAAACAAAGGAGAATACAAATTGCATTCCTTGGATGTTCATAGACAATTACGAATTTATATTCACAGAACAGCTGGTCACAGGCAATCAGATCAGCTGTTCATCTCCTTTGCTAAATTTGCTTTGGGTAAAGCAGTGTCTAAAGTCACACTATCTAGGTGGATTGCTAATTGTATTCTGCAGGCTTATGACACTTCAGGTAGACCTGCTCCTCGGAGGGTTACGGCTCATTCTACTAGGGCAGTTTCCACGTCAGCCGCCTTTAAGTCCCGTGTGTCATTGGATGATATCTGCGCGGCAGCTACTTGGGCCTCGCCTCATACCTTTATTTCTCATTATAAAGTGGATGTTGTTTCCAGAGGAAGAGCATCCTTTGGCTCAGCGGTGCTCCGGAACATCCTTCCATAACGGCCGCCCAAGATTCAGGTAGCTGGGGACTCTGTCCCACAGGTTGCAGACAAATGAAGTCTGCCTACTTCAGATTTAGAAGTCATGTACTCACCATAACGTTCCATCTGAGTAGGTGACTTCATTTGGATGCAACCATCCCCCCCTCCATCCCCCTGACCTTTATAGAGCGAATATTTTTGCTTTGTTCATGTACTGTAGTCAGTATTATTTAGGCAAACTCAACCTGAGGTCAGTCAGGGCTTGGCAAGGGGTTATGGGTAAGAGGGAGGAGCTAGGAGCTCGGAGCCTAAGCTTTTGAAATGCCGGCTCGGATCCGAGGTCGGATCCGATACCCACAGGTTGCATCCAAATGAAGTCACCTACTCAGATGGAATGCTATGGTGAGTACATAACTTCTAATTACCAGATCATGTTAAGGCAAAATTATTGGATGCACCTTTGCAGCGGGATGTGCTGTTCGGAGTTAAGGCAGAGGAGGTATTAAAGAAGATGGAGGATGAGGCAAAATCTATGCAAACGGCGAAGGATTTCTTACAGGGTCAGCCTCCTCGTTTTAGCAGAAATTGGCCAACAAAGAATTGGTCCTTTCCAGTCAGATCTCAAAGGGGGCAGATACAGACGTCCAAGAGGTAGAGGTCAAGCACAAGGTCATTACAGGCCTCGACAATGGGGTACACCAGGCCAGAAAGAAGGGGAAGACGGGCCACAACCTTATAAAAAACAGCCTCAATGACTTCCCACTACAGCTGCCAAACAGCTCTCTTGGCAGCCCCCTTAGGAGGGAAACTGGCACTTTTCTATCACAATTGGCATTGCATCACCAAAGACAAATTGGTTCTCAACATTGTATCTCAAGGTTACAGGTTCCACTTTCACACTGCCAAGGTTAAAAGGAATGCCAAATCTGCCACCAAATCAATGGGCAGAGGCTCAGACAAATTACAACACTCATGGACATGAGAGCTATTCAAAAGGTACCATCACAGGAGCAAGGACAAGGATTTTACTAAAGACTTTCTGGTTCCCAGAAAGGACACTGCCTGGAGACCCCATTCTGGATCTTTCTTCTCACTTACTGGATGTTCCGAAATTCAAAATGTTGACATTACAGCAGCTTCTTCCCATGCTGGGCAAGAAAGCTTGGCTCGTGACTTTGGACCTCAAGGAGGCATACCTGCATGCCCTTAGCAAACAAAATTGCAGAAGATACCTCAGATTTCTATCTGGTTCAATGCACTGTCAATTCTCTGTACTGCCCTTTGGCGTATCTACTGAGCCCAGGGTCTTCACAAAGTGCCTGGCACCAGTAATTGCATTTTGCAGGCAAAAAGGAATTCAAATTTATCCATACCTGGACGACTGCCTGATTTAAGCAGAGAGCAAAGAGACTCTTCTAAAGCATCTGGCGTTCGTAAAAAAGTTAAGTTGCCTGGGGTACACAGTAAACGAAAAATCAAAACTAGTGCCCTCACAGATAATATTCCTGGGTGCCAGCTTGAACACAACGGCCCAGATGGCTTATCTCACGCTAGACAAGCAAGGACAACTGACTCAGTACTTACAATTGTTGACAACAAAGACCCAACTCCCTGCAAGAAAAATTCTGCAGGCCTTGGGCTACATGGCATTTTGCATACTACTAACTCCATATGCCAAACTGCATATGAGGAAACTACAATGGTACCTAAAGAGTGTATGGTCTCAACACTGTCAAAGTTTG